>NC_069502.1:490214310-490514310 GCF_027579735.1 Bombina bombina
TGAAATCACTGCTAAATCTTGCACCTGACAAAAAGGAAAACCTTTCTAAAAATAAAGCACCTGCTTTTTATAGAATGTGTAGCAGTTCTGATACATTAATTTCAGAAGACGACAATCAAAGCACAAAAAAATCTGACTCAAAAAATGGTTCTTCACCAAGACGAGAAAAGTCTTTTCTGTCTATATCTCAAAGTAGTCTTCACAAAAGCAAAGAAAATGTTGGTCTCAGCCCTTCCAAGTCTATAAAGTCTACCTCTGGTGAAGTTAATAAAATAAGTACTTCTCCAACACTTAGTATTGTTGAAAATAAGTTTCTTGAAAACACCGGAGATGCATCTGCACCACGATTTAACACTGAACAAATTCAGTATCAAGATACAAAACCATATGTACAAAATGTTCAGCATGGAAGGACCATGTCTCCTGCAATTCTACATGGGGAATTAAATTTGAGACCTGCTCAGCGGGAAGCACCACAGAGAGAGATGCAACATTCTGAAATGCCACCCACACTGCAGAGAGAAATGCATTTACGGCATTCACTACACAGAGATATGCAACAAAAAGAACTGCTGCGTAGAGATCTGCAAATACAACCTAAACCAGAATATTCAAAACCTCAAGAGGATGTTAATCATTCTCGAATAAATGAAAGAAGAGTTTACAGTCGATTTGAACCATTTTCTAAATTGGAACACACAATGCCATCAGCAACTGTACAAAACACTAGTACACGTGTATCAGACTTTAAAAGTATAGGTAATAGCTACAACAGGCCAAATAATAACACAAGCTACAACCCCCAAATGTATAACACAATGCAACATAATGAAAATAGGTTTGGAAGGTTTATGCAAAAATTTGGAAACTTTATTCATAAGAAACAATGATTTTTTTGTTTGTTTTGTCACCCTGTAAAATTATATTTGTAAATAAAGAATTATTTTGCTATTTAATAGCAAAAACATACTTTGTGTAAAAGAATTATCTGCTTATTGAACAAAATGTTTTTTTTATATATATATATAATAAAACTATAATTACTTAAATATAGACTTACTTCTGTACTTTCTTTCAGTATTGTTTCCAGTTTGGAATACTTGTTATTTTAATTCAGATTCCTTGTTAAATACAAAATTATAAAGTGTAATATTTATTATGAAATAAATGTTTTGGTTATTTTACATCATATGAAAAGAAAAGTGGCTAAACAAAATTACATCCCACTGCCTCACAAACTCACACTAAGCCCAATGTTTTTGTCCCACAAGAAGAGCTGAATAATAAAGAATGCAAGAAATGTTACCGCTGCAGAATCTGTTAGCGCTCTACAAATAGCCAATAATAATAATAATAATAATAATAATAAATGTCAACTTATATTAAGTGTGTGTTTGACCTTATTAATGTGATATTATGACATAAAATATGAGGGTCTAAGGACAAAAACTGTATGGGTATTCAATTCAAATTTAATTCAAATTTACTGAGGTGCTGCAACCTTTTGGAATTTGTTGATAAAGTGATGCAAGTGGAAGGAGAATTATAAATAAATAATAGTTTCTTAAATAATAAAATGTATAATAAATGTATTAAAGAGATGACAGACAGTTTCATTTACAGCTTCTAACCTAGGAGCTTAAACCAATATATCAGCTGAACTACAAAAGAAAGGCTAAAAACAAACAACAGTTTTTTTTTTTTTCTAAACCCTGAATATCCTGGTAAAAGAGATTTGATAATGGTCTAAATTTCTCGAAAAAAATGTAGAATTATCCTAGTATATTATGTCTGTCTATTGGAAGGACAGAAATTGTTCAAGATTAATTGATCTACAATAGCATTCTCCAAAATCCAGATGTATGTTCCAACTAATACAATGATAGTTTTCTTAGGGGAACACAGTAAAATTAAAAATAAATATAAAATTAATGAGAAATAGAAATGTTATACATGTTCAGGTTCTACAATTCATTGCCTACAGATATGTGCATATGACATGGTTACAAAATTATCAGATAATTCACAAACAAAAATCGGAATTATAGATGAACTGCTTTCATTCAGCTGTTGAAATTCATGAGTACACAATGAAGTGGTTGATTACTGTTAGCTTAAAAATAATTAAATTAAATATGATTTTAAAGCCAGTTAATTTTCGAAAAGAGAGACTGTTCTGAGGTGGTAGCAATTAGCGCCTATAAAATTAACCAGAGATCAGATCTCTGGTTAATTTTATAAATCCGACCAAATGGCCCCAAAATACTGTCTAGTGTTGTTTATTTAAAATTACATCACTAGGCAGTATGTTGGGGCTAAAGTTGGTGGGATTGGGGTGTTAGAAAAAAACGTCACTGAAAAGTGCATTTACATTGCGGTCTATGGAGAACTGTGTGTTCCCAGTAAATATTTATGTATATCAGCATATATGAGAACGAGGCTCACTTAGGAACCTATGGAAGCACGCTCTAGTGAGCTCAATGCTTCCCAGTGATGCGAATTCAAGGTTGTGTTTGCATTGCTGAAAACTTATGATGCAAATGCACATTATCTTGCGCTGGTATTACACAGTGGGGCGAAAAAAATCGCTTTCATCAAAACAATATTTAGCAATCCACTTGCAAACTGGCCCAATGTAAATATGTGACGAGCTCAAACAACTTTCTTGTTTAGAACTCTCTGAAACATTATTGGTTCCTTGTACTGCATTTTTAGACACATTTCAGATCAATTTCATATGTATGCTCTATAGATGTTTAATTTAGGTAAATGAATTGCCATACTGAGCAGGCCTAGCATATTAAAATTCATATTAAAAATGCTGTGAACATTTATTAAACAGTATAATGAAACAATATAATATTTGAACACAGTGAATAGTGATCAAAGCTGTAGCAAAAATTTTAGTTTTAACTTACAAATATGATTTTGGAGAAACACGCTGTTTTAGCGTTTTATCTAGCTAATCTACTTTAGTATGTTTATTTATACAGTTAGATACTAAAATGCTTCACTGAGAGTGCTGAAAGTCATGTCACTGCTGCAATATGCACCCACCACTGGCTGCTCATAAGTATCTGCTTAAATTGAGCCTTATGTTCCCCATATTGGGTAAGATTACAAGTAGGCCGTTATGAGTTTTCAGTGTGCAAGGGGGTCTTTTCGCAATCAATTTCCATTGCACAAGTATTACAAGCCTAGAAAAATTGTGATTGTGTGCGCGCATTTGCCTTTTATGCAACAATCCTTTCTGCGCTCGAAGAGCTGTAGTTAACAGCTATGCCCAACAAAAAAGTTTCATAAAACACTTCAAAAATACATTACAAAGTACAGGTACACTCATATTAAAACTGTCTGATAAAAATTATTTAAAAAAAATTGCACACAAAAGTTATAAGGGCTCAAAGATACGAGATCTCGCGTCTTGGAACAAAAAGCTGACTGGGATTTTACATTGACATACATACACATAGATTTATATGTTTAGAGATTTGTTTAAGTATGGAGATAATGAAAATATTTTACATTACAATCTTATGCACATTAAGCAATATATCAGATGTATTTTCAAAGAGATTTACGCATATAGATCTCGAGATATATAGATGTACTATTTGTCTTCTTTATTGACTTCTATGGGGAATACGTGAACGCACACAAGATTTTGCAGTTTGCATTATGCAGCTTAACTAGTGCGCAAAATAAGTTATTTCTCAACTTGTAATAGCTGCGCAACCCCAAATGCGAAAAAGCCCAAACGCTCATTGAATTTTCTTAGCTGATTTGTGGCGCGACTTGTAATCTTGCCCATTATATTTTCTGACTGGTTTGCTAGAAAGCAAATGTATATAGCTCAGAATGCTGGGGATAGTGGATGTATTATCAATATTTAGCAGTACAAAGGTAAGGCATCAGTGGGTATTGAAAATTATCACTCCCCTTGAAAATTATCACATTTGGTTGCTTTGCAGCCTCAAATAAAGACAGACACAGTTTTTGTTTATCCAGTTTTAATTACTCAGTGCAACTTATAACATTCAAGTGAAAGATATAACACCAAAATGTCAGGCAACAATAAAGACAATTTAAAAACAGAATCACTGAGTTGTAAAAAGGATCACCCCCTTGTCTCAGTATTTTGTTGAACCACCTTTAGTACCTTAAGCATTTTATTGAACCAGCCTTTAGTCTGTTGGGATATGTCTCTACTAACTTTGCACATCTAGACTGGGCAATATTTGCACACTCTTCTTTGCAGAACTGATCCAGTTCTGTTACATTTGATGGTGACCGTTTGTGACCGTTTGTGGACTGCAGTCTTCAAGTCATTCCATAGCTATTTAATGGGGTTTAAGTCTAGGCTATGCAAGGACATTCACCTTTTTCTCCTTAAACCACTGTGTAATTTTTGCTGTGTGACTTCGGTCATTGTCATGTTGGAAGGTGAACCTTCTTCCCATTGACAACTTCCTGGCAGAGGGCAGCGGATTTTCCTCAAGAATCTGACATTATTTTTTTATTTATTTTTTATTGTAGGTGTTAAAATTACAGCAATTTGTCAAAACAAAAAACAAACACAAACATTGTGCATATGTCATCTTAGAATGATGCAAACACATTGAGCAGGTTAATGACATCACATTATCTGGTGTTCAAAAATTTGCAATACAATCCATTATGTACTATCCATTATTGTCTATGAGGTCTTCCATTCCATTAGTGATTGATCAACCTTGTGTAACAGAGATAAACTATATAGGCTTAATTTTCATAAACATTTTTAACAAGAGTTAAGTCAATACATAAACTATTGTGAACCATTAGTACTAGTAGCAGAGACCTACAGATATTTAGGTAGGTCAATTCTGATATAATCAGTTCCGGCGATTATTCCAGGTGGGGCAAAAGGATTCTGAAACAAGAGAAGGGAGGGGGGGAGGGGAACAGTTATAGGAGGAGGAAGGGGTACAAGGGAAAATGAATAGAATATAGGGGTTGATTCTAATATGTGTTTCACCTTCTAGGGGAGGGGAAAGCAGTTGATATAGTACGCATTTTATCTGTACCTTCTCGGTAGTGAAACCAGGGCTCCCATGTAGCCCAATACAGATCCTCTTTGTCGAAATTGAAATAGAAACTTTTTTCCATGTTAGCAAAAAACTGTATTGTTTCGACTACAACTGAAATTTCAGGGGGTGTGGGTTGTTTCCATGCTCTTGCTATAGAAAGTTTCATAGCAGCAAAGATGAAGATGATCAGTTTTGATTGTGGGTTAGGTGTTTTGGGGGGGGGGGGGGGAATATATGAAAAAAGAGCTATCTCTGGCCTCTGTGGTTGGGATACTCCAATATCTTCATATATGTGGAACTTTCTTCCAACAGGGGTCGAGAGCAGGGCAACTCCACCAGATGTGGAGGTCTGATCCCCTCTCCCCGCAGTTTTGCCAGCACAAAGGGGGTAGGTCAGGAAACATCTGTGACAACCTAGCAGGGGTATAGTACCACCTGAGGAGAATTTACATATAGGATTCAATTGAGTTAGCACAGTGAAGTGGTTTTTTTGTTAGTGATATGGCACTGTGTAAGTCATTGTCATTGATGGTCATAGTCAAGTCGTATTCCCAGGCTTTAAGCTGCCAAATTCTGTCAGAATTATTGGATGTCTGAATCATAGTGTAATGGCATGAAAGGGTTTTGGGGATCTTTGTCTTTATTTTCCATAATTTTTCGTATGATGTTACTGTACGACTTTCAGATTTGGGGAAACCCCAAGAAAGTAGGAGATCATACAGTCTAGTGTATTCAAACTGGAACCACAAGGGTGGATCATGCATTACAGAGTTGACTTTGTGGGATGGGAGCAGAGCCTCTGGTATGTAAAGTTGCAAGACTAATTGTAGATCCATTGTTTCCACTGGGTACTATACTATAAGGCATTGAATAGCTATAAGGCCTTGAATAGAATGCATTGGGGGAAGGATGAGGTGCAATTCTTACTCATAGTTTATGGGCAAGTAGGGTGGAAGTCTTATTTCCCTGATAGTACATCAGCTGTTTGAAACGAGAATAAACATCTTGCACGCTTTCTAATTCCCTTTCGGCTAGTTGTGTTCTTAATACTTTTATTTCTTCCACCAATGGTGCAGAAGGCGATGATTTATTTAGAAGTTCTTTAGTCCTCAGTGAGTCAACCAAGAGACCCAGCGGGGCACTGAGTAGGGACCATATAGAAGCTTGCTTCTGGATGCAAACACCACTGATATAGGCCTTAAGAGAAGCCCATACTGTTTGATGTGGCATCTGAGGTTCCTCGTTTATCTCAAGAAACTCTGCTATAGAAGTGCAGAGAGAAGCTCTAAATTCTTAGTTATGTATTAGCTGCTTTGGGAATTTCCAGCTAGGTCGGGAAGTCTTGGTCATGTCGGTGGTGAGAGTAGACAATTGAACATCATGGTCGGACCAAGAGCAGATCCGAATATGGGATTTACTTACCCTATTAAGGGTCCAAGAGTCTGTGAAAAAATAGTCCAGTCGAGAGTATGAGTTGTGCGATCCAGAAAAATAAGTGTAGTCTTTGTCATGCGGGTGTAGGGCTTGCCATATGTCATATAGATTATATTGTGCTATGTGAGATCAGAATTTGACAGCAGTGTTTATAGTGTAAGCGTCAATTTCTTTGCCTGTTTGGACCTTTTTTGTCTATTGTTGGATCCCAAACCATATTACAGTCTCCTCCTAGGATTATGGTACCAGCTTTGATAGGCTCAACTTTGGAGAGTATATCTTTTAGAAAATTAGGTTGGGATTGGTTAGGGACATATATGTTCACCAATGTATACAAAGAGCCGTTTAGCTTACATATCAATATTAGGTATCTGCCCTGATCATCCGTCTCTTTACCTATACCTATAGATTTATGAACTTGGATTGCCCCTCCTCTTGACTTTTCTCCAAAAGAAGAGAGGAGTAAAATAGGATACTCAGAGGATCTGTATGGGTCCGCATAAGAGGCAAGTCAATGAGTCTCTATTATAAACACAATCTGGGCTTTCAAAGATTTCATGGAGTTGGTTAAGAGACTTCATTTAGAAGGTAAATTAAGGCCTTTTGCATTCAGAGTAGCAAATGTGATAGTTTTGTATGAGTTCTTCATTTAAGCTACTTATGTAAGGGTATGAGGGGGAATAGGTAAGGTAGAGGATAAAGCAGCGAAGGTGAGATGGCGCTGGGTTGTAGGAAGGGCAACTTCTGGACCTCCATCAGCCTCGCAAGGCTCAGTCCTCTGGCTGCTGGATGAAGATGGGCTTAATGCCGCTGCAGTAGCAAACGTTCTGGAGCAGAGCCCCGACCCTCTGGAGGGCTAAGCAGAGTAAGAGGCTTAAAGTGTAGGTTGCTGGTGCAGGATGTTGTCCCCTCACACACAGCCGAGGCCTAACCTTTGCGTTCTGGAATCAGGTTATGGGCTCACACTTAGTACCAGTTTGGGAGTTCAGTGCACAAGTTATTGGCAGTGTCCAGGGATAATACCTATGCGATTAGGGTTATTTAAAACCACGTCCCCAGTCAATAAAGGTGATTATAAACCTGAAAAAGCTCAGAGCCCCTGTAACTTGCGTCCTCTCAGTTTGGCGGTTAGCTCCGCCCCCCAATCTGACAGTATTTTGCTTCATCCATTATTCCTTCTATCCTGACAACTGCTCCAGTGCCTGCTGCAGAGAAACACCTCCATAACAGGATATTACCACCTGCATTCTTTACTGTAGGTATGGTGTTATTTGGATGGTAAGCTGTATAGGATTTCCTCCAGACATATCGTTTGGTGTTGAGGCCAGAAAATTAAATTTTAGTCTCATCTGACCATAATACCTTTTTCCATGTGGCTTCAGAATCTCCTAGATGTGTTATGGCAAAGCTCAGTCATGACTGAATGTGGTTTTTCTTGAAGAGTGTCTTTTTTCTTGCAACCTTCCCATACAAACCACATTTGTGGAGAATTTGTGATATTGTTGTCACATGCACACAATAGCCACTCTTTGTCATAAATTCCTGCAACTGCTTCAGAGTTGCTGTAGTCCTCTTAGTAGTTTCTCTGAATAGTTTCCTCCTGGCTTTTTCATCCAGTTTGGAGCAACATCCTGATCCAGAGAGGGTCTGTGTTGTATCAAATACCTTCCACTTCTTAATAATAGACTTCACTGTGCTTCTAGGCATTGAAAAAGACTTTAATATTTTCTTGTATCCATCTCCTGACTTTTGCCTGTCCACAAAATTATTTTGGAGATCTTTTAAACATTGCCTTGCCACCCATAGTTGATTGTTTGCTTCAGTTGCACTACCAGGGACTGAGAAGCTCCAGGGAATATATTTTCATGCTGAGCTAATCAATATGACCACAGCTGATCGCAGTTGAAGGTCAAATGGTTTTGTGTGTGCCGTGAGAAGTTGATTAGCTACACCTGATTTAGTTTACAAGTAACTGTAGGAGGGGTGATCCTTATTGCAACTCAGTGATTCTGTTTTTGAATTGTCTTTATTTTTGCATGACATGTTGGTGTTATATCTTTCACGTGAATGTTATAAGTTGCACTGAGTAAATACAACTGGAAAAATAAAAAATGTGTCTGTCTTTATTTCAGGCTGCAAAGCAACAAAATGTGATTATTTTCAAGGGGGGTGATACTTTTCTATATGTGGACTCCTGACAGCCACACCTATATGAGCTTGTTGGACATTCCATTTAAAACCATGGGCATTAATTTGAAGTCCCCCTCGTTTGCAGCTATAACAGCTACCATTCTTCTGGGAAGGCTTTCCACAAGATTTGAGGGGGTGCCCATGGTAAATTGTGCCCATTTAATTAAAGATCATTTGTAAGGTCAGGCACTGATGTTAGACAAGACCGTGTGGCTCACAATCAGTTTTCCAATTCATCCAAAAGTTGTTCAATAGGGTTAATGTCAGGGCTCAATACAGACCACTTGCTTTCCTCCACTCCAAACTTGTTCAAACCATGTCTTAATGGACCTCTTTTGTGGCACGGGAAAGGTAATTCTGAAACTACCATTTATTTTACTTTTTCAGCATTTTTTTAACAATGCAAAAATATTTATTTTAATTATGAAAATGTTTGCTTTTTTAAAAATAATGCAGAATGAAAGTAGTCTTAAAATAAATAGTAGTTTCAGAATTAGCTTTCCCATACCATAAAATTTACCATTACTTTAATGTACCCTTCAATACTGATCAATTCTTTATTAAAAATTATTTTACACTTTTTTTTGCACATCCCACCCCTCCATGTACTAATGCACATTGTTTCCGATCTGCTCCTAGAGGGCTCAATTCCTCGGGATCGGGGAATCTAGGGGCCACTGAGCCATTCACCTCTGGGGGTGCTGTCCCTCGAGTGGCGAGTTTCCAACCACTTACTGTTGCTACACGTGCAGGTGACCCAGATTATGCTTATACTTCCCTGGATGGGGGTTTGTTACCCTGGAGGTTGCGGCACGTTTCTGTCCAGTCAACCCAGGCCTCCCAGGCAAGCGGTGGCACATGCAGCTCTCCGTGGGAGTGACTGTTTCTGAAGCTCCAGTGGAAGCGTGCTGTGCTTTTTGTTATAGACTGGTGCGCCTTTGTGTTCTGTTATGGCACATTATGTCATTGTTCAACGATCCCATCCTTAATGGATGTAGGAGTTCTTAGTCTTCTACTTGGAATAGCTCACAGAATTAAATATAAGGGAATGAAGTAATCTTCTTATAGTCTGGTTATTGAGTATCCTTTCCAATCTGAGCTTGGTTGAGCAGGGTTCCGTTAGACTGGTCCTGCAGTTGTGTCTGTTCCTTTTAGGCAAAAACCTACGGTTTGCCTTTTCTTTTCTTTAATCTAGTTAGGATGACTTTTATTTGATTTTAAAGCTCATGTTTGGTTTCATATTCCTTCAGGGGTTTTCCTTCTGGAATCAATACTTGCAATTTCTTGATCGCACTGTTACTTCTGCGGAAGTTGTTCTGGGGACATGTTTTAGTCCTATGTGTTGTCTGTCATTTATTTCTCCCTCCCTGGGGGCTAATATTGTGGCCTTAAAAGTAAGGGCTCTGGTTCAGACTGGTTCTGATTGGGTTCAGTTCCTTCTGTCTTGAGGCCTCTTTCAATCTGTTCTACCTGGCTGGTCCGGTTAAGGCGCTGAGTGATTGCTTTATTATTTGTGTTTTTTTAGCTTGTTTTACAAGTGCCTTCTAAGCCAGTGTTTTTCAAGCAGTGTGCCGTGGCACACTAGTGTGCAGTGAGAGATCCTCAGGTGTGCCGCGGCAGACTGACAACAGTGTGGGGGTGCTTGTGAAGGAATGTCAATATGTCATGTATAGTTTGTAGGAGGCATGGCATGACAGCACAGTACAGTGTGTGTATATATATATCCTGTATTAGGCTACAATGTGTGGTTTTGTCAAATTTTGGAATGGTGGTGTGCCACAGGATTTTTTAATGTAAAAAAGTGTGCCACGGCAAAAAAAAGGTTGCAAATCACTGTTCTAAGCATTCTGAGAGGACTTGAGGGTCCGGGAGGCATGCAGGACTGGTTCAGTCCTCAGCAACCCTTGAGCTTGTTACTTGGGACTCGGTTAAGTTCTAGTGCATCACACTCCTTTGGTTCCGATATTGTCAGGATTTAAGTGTTTCCCTCCCACATGGGTTGAAGATTTGGAGGTGTTAGGGCCTCATTGCTGCCATTATGGGCTGTCTTTCCCTATTAGGGCTATTAGAATTGTCCTTTTGGACTTGTTCCTTTTTGAGGACTCTTCTTTCGGGTCGAGATCTCTGGACTTTGTCTGTTTCTCCTTAGAGGTTGACCTTGCAATGTTTTCCTACTCTGAGGGTTAGTCATTCCTTATTAGGAATGATAGGCTATGTGGTCTCCTTATCCTGGTTCCTTCTAGGGGTTCCGGGGTTTGGGATGCTATGCATTCTTTTCCTTGGATGTAGTCCTCTGGTTTTGTACTCTGAGGAGATTATGGAGACTAGCCTTTGTTATCTCGCTCTTTGGGTGACTTTGTCCCCGATGTTTCCCATGGGTCCTGGAGGTTTGGGATACGCCTGTTGGGCTTAGAATCTTAGCGGATCTGTCATGCCCTAGCCCCTTTAGAGTTGGACCTTTGTAGGAGGTGTTTTCTTCCCTTTGGGTTGGGCTTTATCTTTAGACCCTTTTTTACGGGTTATTCTTATCCCTTGTGTAGTCTGTTTTTATTCAGATGGGGTATGGTGTTAACTGGGGTATTGTTTGTCTAAACAATTCTGGGGCTTGGGCCTTCGTTTGTGTGGATCTTCTGGGCCTAAGATTTGTTTGGTAGTTAGCCCCATGGTTCGCTAGCTGGATCCCGCTGTGTGAGGGTACTTTTTCTTCATGCCCTCATCTGGTATATTTCTGGATTTATATGATCCTGTGGCTAGTTCAAGAGCTCCAGTTCTCCAGGGAACATAGACTATAAGTTATGGTCTCACCAGTTTAGCTACTAGCAGCTTAGCCAGGAGTGCTGTGTACTTCAGCTCCTCATAGCCTGCCTTGTTATGGAACGGTAGGTGCTTCCCTTCTTAGGGAGTTTCCTTTTTGTATTCATCAGTGGCGCCTGGATGGGTTTCATTCGACTCAAATGAGGGCTTTGGCCTTGTGAGTGTGTGCGCTGTTTATTTTCTGTACCCGTCCCTTGGGGAGGGGGGGTTGTTTTGCCTTTCTAAGAGGTGGGAGTTTTCCTCTCTCTGGAGGGTGGTGTTCCTGTCCTGTGTGCAGGTGGTTGGAACAGGGATTTATCTTGTAAGGAGAGCGGTTCACCTTTCTGGGATTGCTCTGTCCCATCTGTGGTTGCAGTCTCCCTGTTAGAGCATAGGGCTCTACTGCCTTTTTAGGTTCTTCTTGGGAGTACCAGTTGTAGGTACTGTATTGAGACTGAAATATAGAGGCCTACTTATCAAGCCATCAACCACAAATACGCGGGAATTCTGCAAGATGGCTGTAGGAAATTCTGCAGCGTAATTGGGGAGAGCTTGATTCCCCTTAGTTATCAAAGCCTATAGACCGGCAAAAGTTGAAATTTGTGACGTAACATACAATACGCTTGCCACTATTCCGGCCCATCGTACCTGCTTTTCAATCCGCCACCCTGGAGGCGGTGGATGCCCTAGGAATCAATGGGAGTCTGAAAACAGTGAAAACTCATGTTCGCTGCTGCCCGATATCCCATTGATTCCTATGGGAGAATAAAAGTTACGTTTACACCTAACACCTTAACATGTACCCCAAGTCTAAACACCCCTAATCTGCCACCCCCTACACCGCTGCCACCTACATTATACTTATTAACCCCTAATCTGCTGCCCCAACACCTCCGCCACCTACATTATACTTATTAACCCCTAATCTGCCACCCCTATACTTCCGCCACATACATTATACTTATTAACCCCTAATCTACCGCCGCTCCCGGAGCCTGCCGCAACTAAATAAATGTATTAACCCCTAAACCCCTGGCCTCCCACATCACTAGCACTTACTAAACCTATTAACCCCTAAACCGCCAGCCCCCCACATCGCCATAAATTAAATTAAACTATTAACCCCTAAACCTAACAACCCACTAACTTTATATTAAAAAATATCTCATCCCTATCTTATAATAAATTTAAACTTACCTTTACATTTAAATTAAACTATATTAAACTATTAATTAACCTACCCTAAATATTATACTAAAATTACATTAAACTATAGTAACTAACAATTAATCTACCCTAACGGTTATACTAAAAATACATTAAACTACAAATTAAATTAAGGGCAAAAGACAGTGGTGTCCGGAACATGGTCAGACCATCAATCTGTGCATACAAGGTAAACAGTCTATCGAAAATTCACTCTGCTACTAACAAAAACTTGGAGTGCCATAGCATAACAGCGGATCAAGCCGTGAGAAATGAGGAGGAAAAAATGGAAGCAGGCACTTCTAGGTTAGAAAAATTGGTAAAACATACCTTTATTATAACAAGTTAAAACATGGAGTGTTCCCAAACAGAGGGCAGACACATAGACAGGGTCAGTCTTACGTGTTTTGCGCCCCCTAGTAGCGCCTATTCATAGACTAGTGAGTGGAGACAGAGACAGGCAATTTATACCCAAGGTACAAATATATTAACTCTTGTCACTCCAACTTAATTTAAGAAAACATGTCAGGTAAATATTAAAAACATCAGATAAAAAGAGAATATAATTGAATTGGAGGGATGTAATAATACACTTGTTTTGTAAATAATTTAACCAATATCTATATATAAACTAATAGAATGGCTATAAATTTCAAACTCTAAACACTAACGGCTAGATTTAGAGTTCTGTGGCCAAAGGGGTGCGTTAGCTACGTGTGCTTTTTTTCCCCCGCACCTTTTAAATACTGCTGGTATTTAGAGTTCACAGAAGGGCTGTGTTAGGCTCCAAAAAGGGAGAGTATAGCATAATGTACCGCCACTGCAACTCTCAATACCAGCAGTGTTTACGGAGGCGGCCAGCTTCAAAAAAGTGCTCGTGCACGATTTCCCTATAGGAAACAATGGGGCAGTTTGAGCTGCAAAAAAGCAGCGTTCAGCTCCTAATGCAGCCCCATTGTTTCCTATGGGGTAACACTTCCTAAGTCTGCACCTAACACCCTAACATGTACCCTGAGTCTAAACACCCCTAGCCTTACACTTATTAACCCCTAATCTGCCGACCCCGCTATCACTGACACCTGCATTATACAATTAACCCCTAATCTGCCGCTCCGGACAACGCCGCAACCTACGTTATCGCTATGAACCCCTAATCTGCTGCCCCTAACCCCCGCCGACCCCTATATTATATTTATTAACCCCTAATCTGCCGCCCCCAACGTTGCCGCTACCTATCTACACTTTTTAACCCCTAATCTGCCGACCGGACCTCACCGCTACTCTAATAAATGTATTAACCCCTAAAGCTAAGTCTAACCCTAACCCTAACACCCCCCTAAGTTAAATATAATTTTTATCTAACGAAATAAAATAATTCTTATTAAATAAATTATTCCTATTTAAAGCTAAATACTTACCAGTAAAATAAACCCTAATATAGCTACAATATAAATAATAATTATATTGTAGCTATTTTAGGATTTATATTTATTTTACAGGCAACTTTGTATTTATTTTAACTAGGTACAATAGCTATTAAATAGTTAATAACTATTTAATAGCTACCTAGCTAAAAGAAATACAAAATTACCTGTAAAATAAATCCTAATATAAGTTACAATTAAACCTAACACTACACTATCAATAAATTAATTAAATAAACTACCTACAATTATCTAGAATTAAATCAACTAAACTAAATTACAAAAACAAACAAACACTAAATTACAAAAAAAAAAAACACTAAATTACAAAAAATAAAAAAAGATTACAAGAATTTAAAACTAATTACACCTACTCTAAGCCCCCTAAAAAAATAACAAAGCCCCCCAAAATAAAAAAATGCCCTACCCTATTCTAAAATAAATATTTTTCAGCTCTTTTACCTTACCAGCCCTTAAAAGCGCCTTTTGCTGGGCATGCCCCAAAGAATTCTGCTCTTTTGCCTGTAAAAAAAAACATACAATACCCCCCCCCAACATTACAACCCACCACCCACATACCCCTAATCTAACCCAAACCCCCCTTAAATAAACCTAACACTAAGCCCCTGAAGATCTCCCTACCTTGTCTTCACCACGCCGGGTATCACCGATCCGTCCAGAAGAGGGTCCGAAGTCTTCATCCAATCCGGGCGATGTCTTCATCCAAGCCGGGGATGAAGAAGTCCATCATCCGGCTGAAGTCTTCATCCAAGCGGGGGCTGAAGAGGTCCATCATCTGGCTGAAGTCTTCTATCAAGCGGCATCTTCAATCTTCTTTCTTCCGGATCCATCTTCATCCCGCCGACGCGGAACATCCTTCTTCCCCGACGGACTAACGACAAATGAAGGTTCCTTTAAGGGACGTCATCCAAGATGGTGTCCCTTCAATTCCGATTGGCTGATAGGATTTTATCAGCCAATCGGAATTAAGGTAGGAATAATCTGATTGGCTGATGGAATCAGCAAATCAGATTGAAGTTCAATCCGATTGGCAGATCCAATCAGCCAATCAGATTGAGCTTGCATTCTATTGGCCAATAGAATGTGAGCTAAAATCTGATTGGCTGATTGAACTTGAATCTGATTCCATCAGCCAATCAGAATTTTCCTACCTTAATTCCAATTGGCTGATAGAATCCTATCAGCCAATCGGAATTTGAGGGACGCCATCTTGGATGACGTCGCTTAAAGGAACCGTCATTCGTTGGGAAGTCGTCGGCCAGGATGGATGTTCCACGTCGGCGGGATGAAGATGGAGCCGGAAGAAAGAAGATTGAAGATGCCACTTGATAGTAGACTTCAGCTGTATTATGGACCTCTTCAGCCCCTGCTTGGATCAAGACGTCAGCCAGATGATGGACCTCTTCAGCCCAATGATGGACCTCTTCAGCCCCCGCTTGATGGCTTGGATGAAGACTTCGGAGCCTCTTCTGGACGGACCAGTGATACCCGGCGTGGTGAAGATAAGGTAGGGAGATCTTCAGGGGCTTAGTGTTAGGTTTATTTAAGGGGGATTTGGGTTAGATTAGGGGTATGTGGGTGGTGGGTTGTAATGTTGGGGGGGGGGGTATTGTATGTTTTTTTTTCAGGCAAAAGAGCTGAATTCTTTGGGGCATGCCCCGCAAAAGGCCCTTTTAAGGGCTGGTAAGGTAAAAGAGCTTTTCTATTTGTATTTTAGAATAGGGTAGGGCATTTTTTTATTTTGGGGGGCTTTGTTATTTTATTAGGGGGCTTAGAGTAGGTTTAATTAGCTTAAAATTATTGTAGATAATTGTAGGTATTTTATTTAATTTATTTATTGATAGTGTAGTGTTAAGTTTAATTGTAACTTAGGTTAGGATTTATTTTACAGGTAATTTTGTAATTATTTTAACTAGGTAGCTATTAAATAGTTATTAACTATTTAATAGCTATTGTACCTGGTTAAAATAAACACAAAGTTGCCTGTAAAATAAATATTAATCCTAAAATAGCTACAATGTAATTATAATTTATATTGTAGCTATATTAGGGTTTATTTTACAGGTAAGTATTTACCTTTAATTAGGATTAATTTATTTAATAAGAGTTAATTTATTTCATTAGATAAAAATTATATTTAATTTAGGGGGGTGTTAGTGTTATGGTTAGACTTAGCTTTAGGGTTAATAAATTTAATAGAGTAGCGGTGAGGTCCGGTCGGCAGATTAGGGGTTAATACTTGAAGTTAGGTGTCGGTGATGTTAGGGAGGGCAGATTAGGGGTTAGTACTATTTTTTTATAGGGTTAGTGAGGCGGATTAGGGGTTAATAACTTTATTATAGTAGCGGTGAGGTCCGGTCGGCAGATTAGGGGTTAATAATTGTAGGTAGGTGGCGGCGACGTTGGGGGCAGCAGATTAGTGGTTAATAAATATAATATAGGGGTCGGCGGTGTTAGGGGCAGCAGATTAGGGGTACATAGGGATAACGTAGGTTTCGTCGGTGTACGGAGCGGCAGATTAGGGGTTTAAAAAAATATGCAGGGGTCAGCGATAGCGGGGGAGGCAGATTAGGGGTTAATAAGTGTAAGGCTAGGAGTGTTTAGACTTGGGGTTTTTTTCAGCTCAAACGGCCCCATTGTTTCCTATGGGGAAATCGTGCATGAGCACATTTTTGAAGCTGTCCGCGTCCATAAGCACCGCTGGTATTGAGAGTTGCAGTGGCGGTAAATTATGCTCTACGCTCCCTTTTTGGAGCCTAACGCAGCCCTTCTGTGAACTCTAAATACCAGCGGTATTTAAAAGGTGCGGGAGAAAAAAAGCACGCGTAGCTAACGCACCCCTTTGGCCGCAGAACTCTAAATCTAGTGGTTAATTTGTAGTTTAATGTAATTTTAGTATAACAGTTAGGGTAGATTAATTATTAGTTTAATATAGTTTAATGTAATTTTAGTATAATAGGGTAGGTTAATTAATAGTTTAATATAGTTTAATTTAAATCTAAAGGTAAGTTTAAATTTATTATAAGATAGGAATGAGTTAATATTTAATGTAAAGTTAGCGGGTTGTTAGGTTTAGGGGTTAATAGTTTAATTTAGTTTATGGCAATGTGAGGGGCTACCGGTTTAGGGGTTAATAGGCTTAGTAAGGGGTAGTGATGTGGGAGACCAGAGGTTTAGGGGTTAATACCTTTATTTAGTTGCGGAAGGGTCCGGGAGTGGCGGGATAGGGGTTAATAACTTTATAAGAGTTGCGGTGAGCTCCGGGAGTAGCGGGATAAGGGTTAATAACTTTATTTAGAAGCGGCGGGGTCCGGGAACGGCAGCATAGGGGTTAATAACTTTATTTAGTTGCGGCAGGGTCCGGGAGCGGCGGGATAGGGGTTAAACAGTTTAGTATAGTGGCAGTGTTTAGTGACAGTATACAAATAAAGCTGTGAAAAAGCTGAAGAGCAGTGAGATCAATGACTGTTTAGTTAACAACGGTCCGCTGCTCATCACCCCGTACTTGGTGCGTGGCTTTTTGACAGCTTTTTATATAAATATGAAGAGCGTATTCAGGTCCGCGGCCGTGATGTTAGGCGATGTCAGGCGAGCGTATTGGTGCCGTTGAATGCAGCACAGTTGACGGCTTGATAAGTAGGCCTCATAGTGTTAGGCTAGATTTCATAGGACTTTTCTGCCTTGTTTCGGCCTATGTCTATGGGGTCCTCCTTGGGAGTACCTGTTTGCGGGTACTTTTGGATAGCACCCAAGCTCTGTTTGGGTGTCTGAGACAATCCCTTTCCGCCCTTTGGTTGGGGTCTTTTTCTGTTCCTCTGTTTTTTAGGCCTGCCTGTTGCTTGGCCTCGTCCGGTGTTGGAACAGGATTTGTTATATGTTGTTTGTCCTTGAATCCTGGAGGTACGGTGAGCCTCTTTGAGGTGCTGGGCTCCTTGTTGTTCCACATATGTGTGTATTTTATTTCAGAGTCATTCTGGTATGACTGCAGCGTGGGGTGTTCAGAGGTTGCTCTCTGGGTTTTATGCACGTATTGGCTTGGGAATATTTTGATATTCCGAGTTCCTGGCAACTTGGGACTCTGGTTCCAGTCGTTTTTTCGGGGCGGTTGCTCTTTTTTTCAGAGAATTTTCTTCTCTGTTCTATTTCCCGGTCTCAACCTTGTGGTTCTTTACTGTTTGGGATCTGGGCGTTGCCTTCCCTTGTTTTCAGGAACCCTTAGGGTCTCTGTGAGCTTGCCTCGCTTTTTGGGGTTTTCCCTTTTTTGGATCTGATTGCACCTTGTTGAGGGTCTTCCAGGAATCCTTGCTTGTTCCTATGTGTCCTCTTCCCTTTTGGAGTTTTTGAAAGTTGTTCTCTTATTTCTCTTGTAAGGGGGTCTGATTGAGGACCGACATTGAGGTGATGGTGTCTCCTGGAGGAGTGTTGGCTCAGTTGCGTCTGTTCTGCTGTTTATAGCAAGGCTTGTGGACTATCTGCAGATCAGTGTCCTTGGGGCATTTTTTTCCTTTTCAAATGTTTTTTTTTTTTGGCTTCGGACGAAGCAGGATTTTTGTTGGGTTGTGGTTTCAGGCCTGGTGCCCTCAGAATAGGCCGCTTTTTGTACCCTCCTTTTTTAGCATTCAGTGTCCTCTATAGATTTGGTATGTTTTTCCTAAAAGTAATGAATGCAGCTGTGGACTCTTTCCATTTATGAAGAAAAACATAAATTATGCTTACCTGATAATTTTCTTTTCTTCAGATGGAAAGACTCCACAGATTCATGCCAATATTTTTCTTTGGGGAGGCCGTAATTTTTGTTCTTCTGGCATCTTTTTACTCTGATATTTTTTCTACTGTTCCTTGTTCCTCGGCAGAATGACCTGGAAATGAGTGAAGTGAGAGGCGTATTTAAGCCTTTGGCTGGGGTGTCTTTGCCTCCTCCTGGTGGCCAGGTTCTGAATTCCCAAAAGTAATGAATGCAACTGTGGACTCTTTCCATCTGAAGAAAAGAAAATTATCAGGTAAGCATAATTTATGTTTTTTAATTAGATGCTTTTTTAAGTGCTGCAATAGTGCATTTTAGAATGCTGTCATATTCCTTATATTTAGATTCGAGTTTACAAAGATCAAGTTCTTTCTACAAAATTTTTATCTGTTCTCTAATGGCCCTGACCTGTTTGTCTTTAAACTCCATTGCTCTATAAAGACCTTGTCCTCAGTATTAAATGCTGGAAATTTTCTTAACCCTCTGGGTATGATTTTCAAGTGGACATAGCATTCCAATGTCCACTTATCCCACATTAATTTGGTTTCTTTTTTCATTAATTGCTCCATGTTAAGGAATCTATCACCCAGAGGGTTAACACTTTCACTGAAAATTATTTCAAAGTCTTTTTCAAGTTCCTCCAAGTCTGCTATGGAGGTAAGTGAATAGAACTCAAATTGTTCACTAGTAGTTGCCTGTGACATAGCTTTAGTTTATCTTATCTTATCTTAATTGATGTTGGTCTTCATATATATGTTTGTCTGTGTGCTTTTTATTTCCTATATTATGTGTTATGATTTTGATCAACTAATTTTTCTAACCTGATCTTTTGTGCTATCATTTATTAAAAGGTTAATAAGCTCATATTGTACACTTGGGACAAAGTGCCTTTAAGGGTATCATCTGTTGCATTTACTTAAATGTAAATTCAAATATAGTATTTTATTTAAGCTGTTGTCAAGAGGTAGCTTAGCATGTAATTAATTAGATATCTATTAACACACATTTGAAATTTATAATAGTAGATTACTTCCTACAGGTTATAGTACTAAATAGGATTTTGTTGATCCTGTATTACTATGATCATCAACATACTATCATTAGCATAGAGAATATGTTTAAGCCTTATTAGAATAAGTGAAAAAGAACCAACATTTGTTATTACTAACTAGTTTTACTGTGTACAGGTGTGCCTTTGCATGTAGTGAATCACTGAGGGTTTCATCTATAGGGTACACTAGCATACTACAATTGTTGATGTTTATCAGATACAGAGAATACCATAATATCAGGATTTAGATGGCTTTTATCTTACATTATTATCATCTACAATTTTTACTGTAACCCATTATCTTAGCATTAT
The DNA here is from genome assembly GCF_027579735.1 of Bombina bombina. Taxonomy (NCBI): domain Eukaryota; kingdom Metazoa; phylum Chordata; class Amphibia; order Anura; family Bombinatoridae; genus Bombina; species Bombina bombina. The sequence goes on from NC_069502.1 coordinate 490,234,555, forward strand.
TAGCTCTTATATATTGTTACCACCTTTCATAGAATAACTTTATTGACCTATCTTCTAAACAAAGTCCATTAGCATTAGAACTACTGTATCTTCTCAGCAAGTAATCAGATCTACCTTATACATTGTCATATTGATGCAAAGTGTATATACACTAAGCAGTTAAATCTTTGATTGCTATCTACATTTATGACACTGAGTGTGTGGTGACTAGCAAATATTTGCACATTGAATGTTGAGTCTATATTCTATAAGTAGTTAAGGCTAATTTCCAACATTTAATACTGAGGACAGGTCTTTATAGAGAAATGGAATAACAGCTTATCTGATTCTTCATTCAGACTTATGGAGTTAATTATAGAGTTTAAAGATGAACAGCTCAGGCCATTAGAGAACAGATAGAAATTCTGCAGAAAGAACTTGATCTTTGTAGACTCAAATCTAAATATAAGGAATATGACAACATTCTAAAATACACTATTGTAGCGCTTAAAAAGGATCTAATTAAAAACAAACAAGAAAAGTTTGTCCGTGATATGTCAGATTTGAATCAAGACAGAGTTTATATTTGGCAAAAAAAGATCTAGGAGTAGATCTAGGGATAGGAACGATGGATGTAGGTGGCAAAATAGGAACAATAAGGAAAAAACAAGTACTGTAGACACAAATCTATTTGGCAATACAGACTCGGGGGACAATTCAGATAATGCTGACAACTAACTGTCATAAAGTGTCACACAAGAAGTAGATGACAACGTGGTCAAATCTATATTAAAACCACAGTGCCAACCAAAAAAGACAGTTGCTTTTAGCAAGGGACCGGACACTACGAAAGCTAACCCTAAAACATGCATTAGTCATCTGGGTCCATTAGAAAGAACCAATTGCGACAATACTGACAGTAATATGGATAAAATAGAACAGGTTTTTCAGATTCCCCTAGGAAATCCCGTAAGAGGAGGAGGAGTGGGGGCAGAAAGTGGGGCTGTGACAAAAAAGTTACCCACAGAGACAAGCGAGAACCAACAGGCAGAGCAAATACCATCAGTAGAGTTTGTTAATAATTTTATAAATTTGACTACATATGATCTTAGTGACACCCACTAGGTTTTGTTCTGTCATCAAGTTTCAACTTGTTTGAAACACTTGTTGACGTTAATAAACTTATTAGACAGTTTACGATAAGAAAACATTATTTCAATGAAGGTGGTCTGGAAAATAGTCCATGTAACGATGATCGGACACGTAACATAAATGATCCTTTTTTGGAATTTTCAGAGGAGAGGGACCTGCACACTTTGGGTTCTTTGGAACAAGAGGGTTTTTTAGAACAAGGAAAAATCAATTTTCATACAGTATTCAGACCCAAATCGATCTTTTATCCAGTACAAAGTAGAGGGGACATACTGGTCAACTTCCAGAGGAGAATAGAAGCAGACTTGATTAAACTGTCTACCCAGCCGCTAAAAAGTTTCCTGAATCTTTCTAAAGAGGAGAGATTAGCTCTTCATGCACTTAGGAATAATGAAGATCTGGTGATCAAGGCAGCGGATAAGGGGGGAAGTGTGGTAGTATGGGATGTTAATTCATATTGCAGTGAAATTTTAAGACAGATATGCAATAGTAAGGATTACAGGACATTAATAGTCAATCCCACTCATAGATTAGACATGGAATTGGTGTCCCTGTTAGATGATGGGCTATATTTACGCCATTTCAATCGTAAAACTTTAGAATTTCTTATGGTCAATAACCCTGTCACCCCTATATTCCATATACTGCTAAAGTTCATAAATCTCTTGGGGGATATCTATCAGGTCGTCAACTTTCTTGAATTCAACGGCACTAATACGTTCGCCTAACATCGCAGTCGCAGACCTGAATACAATCTCCATATTTATAAAAAAAAAGCTGGCAAAAAGCACGGGGTGATGAGTGCCAGACTGTTGTTAACTAACAGTCATCTATCTCGCGTCTATTTGACTTTTTACAAACTTCATTTATACCCTGTCACTAAACGCCGAAATTATATCAAAATATTTAACCCTTGTCCCGCCGCTCACCGAACCCCGCTGCCACCTAAATAAAGTTATTAACCCCTATCCTGCCACTCCTGGATCCCGCTGCAACCTAAATAAAGTTATTAACCCCTATCCCGCCCCTCACGGACCCCTCTGCCACCTAAATAAAGTTATTAACCCCTATCCCACCGCTCTTGGACCCCGCCACTAATAAATTAACGTATTAACCCCAAAATCTCTGGCCTCTTGTATCACTAACTAAACCTATTAACCCCTAAACCACCAGCCCCCCACATCACCATAAACTAAATTAAGCTATTAACCCGTAAACCTAACAAGTCTCTAACTTTAAATTAAAATGACCACATCCCTATCTTAAAATAAATTTAAACTTACGTGTAGAATTAAAATAAACTATTTTTAAACTATTAATTAACCTACCCTATCTATTATACTACACTTAAATTAAACTACCAATGAAATTAACTAAATTACATATTAAAAAAGCCTAACCCTACTCAAATTATTTAAATCTACTATTTAATAAAAATTACTAAACTGCAAAAAAACGCTGTTACAAAAAATAAAAAACACTAAATTACGAGGAAAAAACCCCAACATATTATCAAAAATAAAAAAGAATTACACCTTATCAAATAGCACTATCAAAATAAAAATGCCCCCCCCCCCACACAAAAATAAAAAAAACCTAGCCTACACTAAACTACCAATGGCCCTTAAAAGGGGCCTTTTGTGGGGAATTGCCCCAAAGAATTCAGATCTTTTGCCTATAAAAAAAAATGCATAACATCCCCCAACAGTAAAACCCACCACCCCCACAACCAACCCCCCAAATAAAAACCCTATTTAAAATAACCCAAGCTCCCCATTGCACTGAAAAGGGCTTTTGTATGGGCATTGCCTTCAAAAGGGCATATAGCTCTTTTACTGCCCAGACCCTACTCTAAAAATAAAACCCACCATATCCGTAACTTGAACTCGTATTGGCATTATTTGCCTATGGTATTCCAAGAAACTAACTCTGTTATCCCTCTGGACACGGTCAGAGCCATCGAGGGGATATTTTAGACTGATTAAATCATAATTGTTTTTAAGATGTATGTCATATTGTAGACGATCGAGGTTCATTTCATTGATTGCCTATAAGGCATATTTGTTTTTGAATGATATAAAAGAAGGCGCCACCATAGTGCACAATCAGATATGTTTTTATCTGCGCTCATGCTGAATTTTGAATTTTTAACAGCTCAATTATATGTTTAAATATATTGCTATACTTGCTATATTGTTCAATTATATTTTGAATCGTATTGCCACACTTGCTCACCATTGGGAGACGTCCCTATATATATTGTATATCTACCAGTGTCATCATATTATCGATTGTGCAATTTATTGTTTTGTTTTAACCATATATTACATTTTTATTAGCACTTCTATCGCGCTCTTAGCGCTGCTTTACACGTTCTTCTGTTTTGCACTATTTCAGTTTTTCCTGAGGGGTAAAACTGTACTAGCAGCAGGATTAGCCACTCTTTCTAGGCGCTCCTATCTCCCCTTTTTTCTCAATCAGCTTCTATATAAATGTTATTGCCAAGTCCAGCCAGCTACATACTTCTTCATTTGACTGAACACAATAATCAAATAGATCATGAAATTCATGACAAATGGCAATTCTCATATGCTATTTAATTATACAGGATATACAGCAGTCGTCCTCTTGTATGATACAATTGTTTTTCAATAGACAAATTCCACCCACCAGTTCTTATCTAATCATGTCTACCGTTGTCAATTAAGCATTATATGGTGCAGGGATATGCTTGTCAAGCCTGCCAAGTGCTATATCAGTTCTCAAACTGAAAAGTCTAAATGAAAGGAAATAAATAATTCATTTATATTGCATTTTGTTTTATTATTTTTACCCATGAGCAAACTTTTAACTACTATATCAAAGTAATATATATACCATAAAGTGTGACCGCACCACCCTTTCTAGTTAGTGTGCTCAGGCACGGGATAAAGTCCGGTCAAAGACTGAATAATAATACAAAATTTCAAAAATCCCAGCCACTGAGTCTTAGAGTCAAAAAGTTTTATTCTTCAACAAAAGATATGATCAAAATTGATCTTTCACAAAAAGCAATCATGAGTATCAAGGAAACATCAGGTGTAAGTTCACTCAAATCCACACATACCCCATCCACCAAACACATTCGTATCTAACCCTCAGCAAAATAAAGAAAAACATCAAAGCAAAAACAATCATCAGAAAAATAAATGCACTGTCACTCCCAGGGCGTCCCCAGAGAGTGAATATTACGACACCACCCACTCAGGACCTCAAAGGATCAAGAACCATTGCGAGTGTCCACTCAATCTTCAACTCTGTAGTATTATATTAACCAAGAGTGTCTCGTATTAATTGTGGCAACTCCCAAAACAAGAATGTCTCATTCGTTATAAAGCCTCCAGCTGTACCAATATGTATCTGTTTGAAACCATCAGCAATTTGTCTACTTGCCACTGTATAAAGGTGGTCACAGGAGACATGATATATTATGGTATTTGTAATCCATCATAGTGAATGCTGGTAACGGCTATAGTGACAAATCTTGTAATTGTTGAAATCTTTTGGTTCAGATGTCCCTTTAACCTGACGTGCTACTGGCCATACATTATGTTGCGGGGAGCTGTGAACGTACTAACGGCCCAAACACACACCCTTTTCACACTTCACTCACGGTATTGTGCACTGTCCCTTTATAGCAGAGAATATATCACACTCCACATTTTCCTTTTCACCAAAACTGCGAGTATCTCATACCCTCGTGGCAGTTCGTGACCATTAATGTGTTGTGAATGTGTTGTAAACAAAGCAAATGCTTGAACAGTGGTGTTACCTCCTTCAGCGTATATGTGCATATGTCGATAGTGCCGTGAGACTCTCTGTCTTCAGTGTGGTTTCTATGGGCCCCCCGTATGGGTATCTAGTCTCACCTCACAATTTCTGTGGCTTAGATAGCACGATATCCAGGTAGCTGTGGTGGCGTCTCCTCGTTCCGACGCGCGTTTCGGGACTCCGCCCCTTTCTCAAGGAATTTACAGGTAATGGGGTGGAGGTGTGACTTAAATAGAATCAATAGTAATCTCATTGGCTACTCGCATACACACCCCCACTCTAACGTCACATTCTACACTCGTGTTTGTGAAAGCATTGCTGAGATAGAAAACGAATGAATCTAAGACTCACGAATAGCTGGTGATCGCTGCCGAGCAGGTACTAAATAGGCTCCACATAACTCCCCAGTGAGAATATGTCAATATATGACACCTTCGAGATCCAACCGCTGTACTTTCTCTGTTCAGGGAATTATAAATGTATATATATAGGCATCCGCGGCAAATTTCAATTATAGCTCTGTATCTGCCATCAATCAACGTACCTTAAACGAAACATTCCCTCTCATCAATATTCCGCGCACAGCGTGTTTAATCAGTGTAAGTTAATATTTCATATTGAGTGTAATTTGTTCAATACCGGGGGTCCCGCTACGGGATATCCTATTTGTGTAAAAAATTAGGGAGACTATATGCAGTCGATTAAGGCAACGCATGTCTCAAAGGCCCTCTTTCTGACCCTATTCTATGCTGATTCTCACAAATATGATATTTCTAACAAATGAATCATATAAAAGAAACTACTAGAGTTAGTGTATATCCGGACCATGTACATTATTGCATCTCTCTGTCCAAAAAATCAATTAATCGGCTCAGACAAAGCACATCCCAAGGGTCTCAAAGGACCCTCTCCTACCCTATTCTATATTGTTTCTCGCAGTTCTAATTTCTATAACAAATGAGTCCTACAGAAGGAACTGCCCTTATGTCATCGATTCTGCTTCAACGTATTTATAGGATAGATGGTTAATTCTATCCAAAGGAAACTAGATCCCATACATCCTACGTAGATATCGCAGGACTACCGTTATTGGATCTAAGTGTCCACAAGTTATAATTTGTTTGAACCTTTATCATGGCTCTATACCATGTGTATTGTTGGATTTTCATGTCCAAAGCATCACAATTCTTCATACCCTTTCCTACCTCTCTTCAGTTTTTCATCTTTTAGAGAGGACATATTCAGAGAAGGAAATTCGCCAATTAAGAACTATTGAAAAGCTCAGATAAAATTTCCCCAGGAAATGTCTCTATTAAGACCTCTAGGGACCATGGTATCCAATTTTTTAATCCATAATGCCTCCTTGCGGAATAGTATTTTCTGTCTGTCACCTCCCCTCCGTAAGGGGGAGACCCCATCAATCACTTGAAACCTTAATTGGCTCTTGTTGTGTGCCAATCGGGTGAAATGATGGGCCACAGGTGCATCCTCGTCATCCTTGCCTATGGCTGCTTTATGCTGGCGTATCATATCACGGACAGTCTGTGTGGTCTCTCCTACATATGCTAGGCCACATGGGCACTTAATAACATATATAACATATTTAGAATTGCAGGAGAACCTGCCATTGATCGGAATCCTTTTACCTGATAAGGGGTGGGTAATATGATCCCCTTTTAACATAGAATGGCAGAGGGCACAGTTCATGCAAGAAAAGGAGCCTTTCTTATTAATTGTAGTTGGTTTTCTCATGGAACCCCAATCAGCCCGTATTAATTCATCTTTCAGGTTTTTATTTCTCCGAAAAGAGAATAGTGGAGTCTCTTTAAAGATCTTGCCCACCTGTGTATCCTCCCTTAACAGGTGCCAATGTTGTAAGATTATCCTTTTGAAGACCTTGCTATGTGAACCAAAATGACTCACAAAGGGCACTGAAAAATTTTTAACTTCATGAGTAGTCTTACTCAATAAACTAGCCCTGTCAATGTTCAGTACTTTATTCATGTTATCTTCCAGAATATGCACTGGATATCCTCTGTCTAAAATTTTTTTAGACATTTCATCCAGTCTCTGTAGGCAAATTCCTGGATCATCCACAATCCTTTTAGTCCGCAGTAATTGGCCTAATGGGAGGTTCTTAATCAGAGAAGGGGGATGGAAACTTTCATACCGTAAGGTATTATTCCGATCCGTTTCTTTAGAGAATAAATCACTTCTGAGTTTCTGATCTGTGATCGATATCATGGTGTCTAAAAAGCTCACTTTGGACTTACTTGCTTCCATAGTAAACTTAAGAGATTCATGTGCCGAATTAAGTTTTGATACAAATTGTATCAAGCCATCATCACTACCAGTCCAAACAAAGAAGACGTCATCTATGTAACGGTACCAGCCTAAGACAGATTTTTTATAGTCTTCATCTTTATAGACCACATCCTCCTCAAACTTCCCTACAAATAAGTTCGCATATGTAGGTGCTACGTTTGAGCCCATGGCTGTTCCTTGTTTTTGGACATAGAATGTATCTTCAAATAGAAAAAATGTTTCATATAAAATGATCTTTAAGAGATCTTTGATAAGTCTCCTTTCATTCGGTGAATACAAATTATCCTTTTCTAAGAAATAGAATACTCCCTCTATTCCTAATTCATGAGGAATCGAGGTATAGAGACTGGCTATGTCCATTGTGACCAGTTGGCTATTCATAGGAACCACCAATGGAGATATCTTGCACAGAAAGTCAGTCGTGTCCTGTAAATACGAACTTAAATAACCTAATAAAGGTCTGATGAGTTGATCTACGAATACTGCTAATGGTTGGAACATTGAATCCGTACCCGCGACAATAGGTCGACCGGGAGGATCAATAAGTCTTTTATGTATTTTGGGTAATACATAAAATACCGGTATAATCGGATGTTCTTTGATCAGGAATTTCGCCTGTTTCTTAGTAATGATATCAGAGGCTAAAGCTTCCTCAATTATCTTGCTAATTTTGTTCTTTACCCTCGGTGAAGGGTCAGCCGTCAATTTAGCATAATTCTCTGTATCCTGTAATTGGCTCAGGACCTCCTCCTTATATTTGTTCTTATGCATGATAACCAGGGCACCGCCCTTGTCAGCTGGCTTCAGGATCAAGTCCTCATTTTTCTGAATGGATATCAGTGCTAATTTCTCTTGTTTGGAGATGTTAGACTTCATTTTTGTACGGAAATTTCTTTTAAATTTTTCAAAATCTTTTTTAATTAGGGTAATATATGCTTCAACTGAAGCATTCGTGTGGGGAGGATTAAAAGTACTCTTGGGTCTAATATTTTGTACATGGAATTGAAAGGGACTGGTAGGCTCAGTGATGTTAACGTCTCCTTTGTTCGCAAAGAAACTCTTTAATCTCAAGTTCCTAAAAAAACGATGAAGATCACATTCTAATTCAAAAAAGTCTGGGGTTGTAGTAGGGACAAAGGATAATCCCTTTTGTAATACCCCTTTGATTGCCTCACTTATCTCAATCCCTGATATGTTAACTACTAAACTCTCTGCTCCCTCCGATTCTGTCGGGTTGAGATCTGGTATGTTGTATCTCCGGTGTTTCCTCCCCCCCTCCTCTTCCTCTTCTTCGATTTCTTGTTCCACGTCCTCTTAAGGGAAAAGGGATTGAGGAGTCACTGAAATCACTATCAGAGGAGGACTCTCCTGGGAAATTGTATACTTGTGTCCCTCTTCTAAATCTTCTAAAAGGTGTAAAGTCTGGATTGCGCCATCTATAAACTTTATTATTTTGATAATCAGTGAGATCTCTCTGAAATTTCTTATATTTTTTACTTTCTAAACCCTTTTTGAAGGCAGAAAGGTCACTGTCCAGTTTGGATTTAAAATTGCTGAAATCTGTTTCAGATTTTAACTCCTTAAGAGATAGTTCCACCTTATCTATCTCTTGCTGCATCTTGGGTAGTTCCTTCTGTATATACTCTATTGTCAAGATCAAAATATCATAGGAGCATTTATTTAAAATGCCCTCAAATTTATCACAGTATTCTGAATTTTCCCTAAATAATGTGGGGTGGAGATGACTCCTGAGACCCCTTGGGATGCGCTTCTGTCTAAAATACTCCGCTAAAGTAACTGAATGTAACTCATACACAATCTTCTGCTTAATCATCTGTTCTAAACTCGGCGGTTCCTTAACATCAGGCTCATTATTCAGAAAATCTCTATTACCCACACATAAAGTAGCTATTCGTGAGGCATCCAAATCTGAGTAAGCAAACATCTTAGTCCCTTCCATCGTACTCATCAAATATGAGTGTGCCCGTCACAGACCAAATTAATATATATACCATAAAGTGTGACCGCACCACCCTTTCTAGTTAGTGTGCTCAGGCACGGGATAAAGTCCGGTCAAAGACTGAATAATAATACAAAATTTCAAAAATCCCAGCCACTGAGTCTTAGAGTCAAAAAGTTTTATTCTTCAACAAAAGATATGATCAAAATTGATCTTTCACAAAAAGCAATCATGAGTATCAAGGAAACATCAGGTGTAAGTTCACTCAAATCCACACATACCCCATCCACCAAACACATTCGTATCTAACCCTCAGCAAAATAAAGAAAAACATCAAAGCAAAAACAATCATCAGAAAAATAAATGCACTGTCACTCCCAGGGCGTCCCCAGAGAGTGAATATTACGACACCACCCACTCAGGACCTCAAAGGATCAAGAACCATTGCGAGTGTCCACTCAATCTTCAACTCTGTAGTATTATATTAACCAAGAGTGTCTCGTATTAATTGTGGCAACTCCCAAAACAAGAATGTCTCATTCGTTATAAAGCCTCCAGCTGTACCAATATGTATCTGTTTGAAACCATCAGCAATTTGTCTACTTGCCACTGTATAAAGGTGGTCACAGGAGACATGATATATTATGGTATTTGTAATCCATCATAGTGAATGCTGGTAACGGCTATAGTGACAAATCTTGTTGAAATCTTTTGGTTCAGATGTCCCTTTAACCTGACGTGCTACTGGCCTTACATTATGTTGCGGGGAGCTGTGAACGTACTAACGGCCCAAACACACACCCTTTTCACACTTCACTCACGGTATTGTGCACTGTCCCTTTATAGCAGAGAATATATCACACTCCACATTTTCCTTTTCACCAAAACTGCGAGTATCTCATACCCTCGTGGCAGTTTGTGACCATTAATGTGTTGTGAATGTGTTGTAAACAAAGCAAATGCTTGAACAGTGGTGTTACCTCCTTCAGCGTATATGTGCATATGTCGATAGTGCCGTGAGACTCTCTGTCTTCAGTGTGGTTTCTATGGGCCCCCCGTATGGGTATCTAGTCTCACCTCACAATTTCTGTGGCTTAGATAGCACGATATCCAGGTAGCTGTGGTGGCGTCTCCTCGTTCCGACGCGCGTTTCGGGACTCCACCCCTTTCTCAAGGAATTTACAGGTAATGGGGTGGAGGTGTGACTTAAATAGAATCAATAGTAATCTCATTGGCTACTCGCATACACACCCCCACTCTAACGTCACATTCTACACTCGTGTTTGTGAAAGCATTGCTGAGATAGAAAACGAATGAATCTAAGACTCACGAATAGCTGGTGATCGCTGCCGAGCAGGTACTAAATAGGCTCCACATAACTCCCCAGTGAGAATATGTCAATATATGACACCTTCGAGATCCAACCGCTGTACTTTCTCTGTTCAGGGAATTATAAATGTATATATATAGGCATCCGCGGCAAATTTCAATTATAGCTCTGTATCTGCCATCAATCAATGTACCTTAAACGAAACATTCCCTCTCATCAATATTCCGCGCACAGCGTGTTTAATCAGTGTAAGTTAATATTTCATATTGAGTGTAATTTGTTCAATACCGGGGGTCCCGCTACGGGATATCCTATTTGTGTAAAAAATTAGGGAGACTATATGCAGTCGATTAAGGCAACGCATGTCTCAAAGGCCCTCTTTCTGACCCTATTCTATGCTGATTCTCACAAATATGATATTTCTAACAAATGAATCATATAAAAGAAACTACTAGAGTTTGTGTATATCCGGACCATGTACATTATTGCATCTCTCTGTCCAAAAAATCAATTAATCGGCTCAGACAAAGCACATCCCAAGGGTTTCAAAGGACCCTCTCCTACCCTATTCTATATTGTTTCTCGCAGTTCTAATTTCTATAACAAATGAGTCCTACAGAAGGAACTGCCCTTATGTCATCGATTCTGCTTCAACGTATTTATAGGATAGATGGTTAATTCTATCCAAAGGAAACTAGATCCCATACATCCTACGTAGATATCGCAGGACTACCGTTATTGGATCTAAGTGTCCACAAGTTATAATTTGTTTGAACCTTTATCATGGCTCTATACCATGTGTATTGTTGGATTTTCATGTCCAAAGCATCACAATTCTTCATACCCTTTCCTACCTCTCTTCAGTTTTTCATCTTTTAGAGAGGACATATTCAGAGAAGGAAATTCGCCAATTAAGAACTATTGAAAAGCTCAGATAAAATTTCCCCAGGAAATGTCTCTATTAAGACCTCTAGGGACCATGGTATCCAATTTTTTAATCCATAATGCCTCCTTGCGGAATAGTATTTTCTGTCTGTCACCTCCCCTCCGTAAGGGGGAGACCCCATCAATCACTTGAAACCTTAATTGGCTCTTGTTGTGTGCCAATCGGGTGAAATGATGGGCCACAGGTGCATCCTCGTCATCCTTGCCTATGGCTGCTTTATGCTGGCGTATCCTATCACGGACAGTCTGTGTGGTCTCTCCTACATATGCTAGGCCACATGGGCACTTAATAACATATATAACATATTTAGAATTGCAGGAGAACCTGCCATTGATCGGAATCCTTTTACCTGATAAGGAGTGGGTAATATGATCCCCTTGTAACATAGAATGGCAGAGGGCACAGTTCATGCAAGAAAAGGAGCCTTTCTTATTAATTGTAGTTGGTTTTCTCATGGAACCCCAATCAGCCCGTATTAATTCATCTTTCAGGTTTTTATTTCTCCGAAAAGAGAATAGTGGAGTCTCTTTAAAGATCTTGCCCACCTGTGTATCCTCCCTTAACAGGTGCCAATGTTGTAAGATTATCCTTTTGAAGACCTTGCTATGTGAACCAAAATGACTCACAAAGGGCACTGAAAATTTTTTAACTTCACGAGTAGTCTTACTCAATAAACTAGCCCTGTCAATGTTCAGTACTTTATTCATGTTATCTTCCAGAATATGCACTGGATATCCTCTGTCTAAAAATTTTTTAGACATTTCATCCAGTCTCTGTAGGCAAATTCCTGGATCATCCGCAATCCTTTTAGTCCGCAGTAATTGACCTAATGGGAGGTTCTTAATCAGAGAAGGGGGATGGAAACTTTCATACCGTAAGGTATTATTCCGATCCGTTTCTTTAGAGAATAAATCACTTCTGAGTTTCTGATCTGTGATCGATATCATGGTGTCTAAAAAGCTCACTTTGGACTTACTTGCTTCCATAGTAAACTTAAGAGATTCATGTGCCGAATTAAGTTTTGATACAAATTGTATCAAGCCATCATCACTACCAGTCCAAACAAAGAAGACGTCATCTATGTACCGTTACATAGATGACGTCTTCTTTGTTTGGACTGGTAGTGATGATGGCTTGATACAATTTGTATCAAAACTTAATTCGGCACATGAATCTCTTAAGTTTACTATGGAAGCAAGTAAGTCCAAAGTGAGCTTTTTAGACACCATGATATCGATCACAGATCAGAAACTCAGAAGTGATTTATTCTCTAAAGAAACGGATCGGAATAATACCTTACGGTATGAAAGTTTCCATCCCCCTTCTCTGATTAAGAACCTCCCATTAGGCCAATTACTGCGGACTAAAAGGATTGTGGATGATCCAGGAATTTGCCTACAGAGACTGAATGAAATGTCTAAAAAATTTTTAGACAGAGGATATCCAGTGCATATTCTGGAAGATAACATGAATAAAGTACTGAACATTGACAGGGCTAGTTTATTGAGTAAGACTACTCGTGAAGTTAAAAAATTTTCAGTGCCCTTTGTGAGTCATTTTGGTTCACATAGCAAGGTCTTCAAAAGGATAATCTTACAACATTGGCACCTGTTAAGGGAGGATACACAGGTGGGCAAGATCTTTAAAGAGACTCCACTATTCTCTTTTCGGAGAAATAAAAACCTGAAAGATGAATTAAAAGGGGTGATTGGGGTTCCATGAGAAAACCAACTACAATTAATAAGAAAGGCTCCTTTTCTTGCATGAACTGTGCCCTCTGCCATTCTATGTTACAAGGGGATCATATTACCCACCCCTTATCAGGTAAAAGGATTCCGATCAATGGCAGGTTCTCCTGCAATTCTAAATATGTTATATATGTTATTAAGTGCCCATGTGGCCTAGCATATGTAGGAGAGACCACACAGACTGTCCGTGATAGGATACGCCAGCATAAAGCAGCCATAGGCAAGGATGACGAGGATGCACCTGTGGCCCATCATTTCACCCGATTGGCACACAACAAGAGCCAATTAAGGTTTCAAGTGATTGATGGGGTCTCCCCCTTACGGAGGGGAGGTGACAGACAGAAAATACTATTCCGCAAGGAGGCATTATGGATTAAAAAATTGGATACCATGGTCCCTAGAGGTCTTAATAGAGACATTTCCTGGGGAAATTTTATCTGAGCTTTTCAATAGTTCTTAATTGGCGAATTTCCTTCTCTGAATATGTCCTCTCTAAAAGATGAAAAACTGAAGAGAGGTAGGAAAGGGTATGAAGAATTGTGATGCTTTGGACATGAAAATCCAACAATACACATGGTATAGAGCCATGATAAAGGTTCAAACAAATTATAACTTGTGGACACTTAGATCCAATAACGGTAGTCCTGCGATATCTACGTAGGATGTATGGGATCTAGTTTCCTTTGGATAGAATTAACCATCTATCCTATAAATACGTTGAAGCAGAATCGATGACATAAGGGCAGTTCCTTCTGTAGGACTCATTTGTTATAGAAATTAGAACTGCGAGAAACAATATAGAATAGGGTAGGAGAGGGTCCTTTGAGACCCTTGGGATGTGCTTTGTCTGAGCCGATTAATTGATTTTTTGGACAGAGAGATGCAATAATGTACATGGTCCGGATATACACTAACTCTAGTAGTTTCTTTTATATGATTCATTTGTTAGAAATATCATATTTGTGAGAATTAGCATAGAATAGGGTCAGAAAGAGGGCCTTTGAGACATGCGTTGCCTTAATCGACTGCATATAGTCTCCCTAATTTTTTACACAAATAGGATATCCCGTAGCGGGACCCCCGGTATTGAACAAATTACACTCAATATGAAATATTAACTTACACTGATTAAACACGCTGTGCGCGGAATATTGATGAGAGGGAATGTTTCGTTTAAGGTACGTTGATTGATGGCAGATACAGAGCTATAATTGAAATTTGCCGCGGATGCCTATATATATACATTTATAATTCCCTGAACAGAGAAAGTACAGCGGTTGGATCTCGAAGGTGTCATATATTGACATATTCTCACTGGGGAGTTATGTGGAGCCTATTTAGTACCTGCTCGGCAGCGATCACCAGCTATTCGTGAGTCTTAGATTCATTCGTTTTCTATCTCAGCAATGCTTTCACAAACACGAGTGTAGAATGTGACGTTAGAGTGGGGGTGTGTATGCGAGTAGCCAATGAGATTACTATTGATTCTATTTAAGTCACACCTCCACCCCATTACCTGTAAATTCCTTGAGAAAGGGGCGGAGTCCCGAAACGCGCGTCGGAACGAGGAGACGCCACCACAGCTACCTGGATATCGTGCTATCTAAGCCACAGAAATTGTGAGGTGAGACTAGATACCCATACGGGGGGCCCATAGAAACCACACTGAAGACAGAGAGTCTCACGGCACTATCGACATATGCACATATACGCTGAAGGAGGTAACACCACTGTTCAAGCATTTGCTTTGTTTACAACACATTCACAACACATTAATGGTCACGAACTGCCACGAGGGTATGAGATACTCGCAGTTTTGGTGAAAAGGAAAATGTGGAGTGTGATATATTCTCTGCTATAAAGGGACAGTGCACAATACCGTGAGTGAAGTGTGAAAAGGGTGTGTGTTTGGGCCGTTAGTACGTTCACAGCTCCCCGCAACATAATGTATGGCCAGTAGCACGTCAGGTTAAAGGGACATCTGAACCAAAAGATTTCAACAATTACAAGATTTGTCACTATAGCCGTTACCAGCATTCACTATGATGGATTACAAATACCATAATATATCATGTCTCCTGTGACCACCTTTATACAGTGGCAAGTAGACAAATTGCTGATGGTTTCAAACAGATACATATTGGTACAGCTGGAGGCTTTATAACGAATGAGACATTCTTGTTTTGGGAGTTGCCACAATTAATACGAGACACTCTTGGTTAATATAATACTACAGAGTTGAAGATTGAGTGGACACTCGCAATGGTTCTTGATCCTTTGAGGTCCTGAGTGGGTGGTGTCGTAATATTCACTCTCTGGGGACGCCCTGGGAGTGACAGTGCATTTATTTTTCTGATGATTGTTTTTGCTTTGATGTTTTTCTTTATTTTGCTGAGGGTTAGATACGAATGTGTTTGGTGGATGGGGTATGTGTGGATTTGAGTGAACTTACACCTGATGTTTCCTTGATACTCATGATTGCTTTTTGTGAAAGATCAATTTTGATCATATCTTTTGTTGAAGAATAAAACTTTTTGACTCTAAGACTCAGTGGCTGGGATTTTTGAAATTTTGTATTATTATTCAGTCTTTGACCGGACTTTATCCCGTGCCTGAGCACACTAACTAGAAAGGGTGGTGCGGTCACACTTTATGGTATATATATTAATTTGGTCTGTGACGGGCACACTCATATTTGATGAGTACGATGGAAGGGACTAAGATGTTTGCTTACTCAGATTTGGATGCCTCACGAATAGCTACTTTATGTGTGGGTAATAGAGATTTTCTGAATAATGAGCCTGATGTTAAGGAACCGCCGAGTTTAGAACAGATGATTAAGCAGAAGATTGTGTATGAGTTACATTCAGTTACTTTAGCGGAGTATTTTAGACAGAAGCGCATCCCAAGGGGTCTCAGGAGTCATCTCCACCCCACATTATTTAGGGAAAATTCAGAATACTGTGATAAATTTGAGGGCATTTTAAATAAATGCTCCTATGATATTTTGATCTTGACAATAGAGTATATACAGAAGGAACTACCCAAGATGCAGCAAGAGATAGATAAGGTGGAACTATCTCTTAAGGAGTTAAAATCTGAAACAGATTTCAGCAATTTTAAATCCAAACTGGACAGTGACCTTTCTGCCTTCAAAAAGGGTTTAGAAAGTAAAAAATATAAGAAATTTCAGAGAGATCTCACTGATTATCAAAATAATAAAGTTTATAGATGGCGCAATCCAGACTTTACACCTTTTAGAAGATTTAGAAGAGGGACACAAGTATACAATTTCCCAGGAGAGTCCTCCTCTGATAGTGATTTCAGTGACTCCTCAATCCCTTTTCCCTTAAGAGGACGTGGAACAAGAAATCGAAGAAGAGGAAGAGGAGGGGGGGGAGGAAACACCGGAGATACAACATACCAGATCTCAACCCGACAGAATCTGAGGGAGCAGAGAGTTTAGTAGTTAACATATCAGGGATTGAGATAAGTGAGGCAATCAAAGGGGTATTACAAAAGGGATTATCCTTTGTCCCTACTACAACCCCAGACTTTTTTGAATTAGAATGTGATCTTCATCGTTTTTTTAGGAACTTGAGATTAAAGAGTTTCTTTGCGAACAAAGGAGACGTTAACATCACTGAGCCTACCAGTCCCTTTCAATTCCATGTACAAAATATTAGACCCAAGAGTACTTTTAATCCTCCCCACACGAATGCTTCAGTTGAAGCATATATTACCCTAATTAAAAAAGATTTTGAAAAATTTAAAAGAAATTTCCGTACAAAAATGAAGTCTAACATCTCCAAACAAGAGAAATTAGCACTGATATCCATTCAGAAAAATGAGGACTTGATCCTGAAGCCAGCTGACAAGGGCGGTGCCCTGGTTATCATGCATAAGAACAAATATAAGGAGGAGGTCCTCCGCCAATTACAGGATACAGAGAATTATGCTAAATTGACGGCTGACCCTTCACCGAGGGTAAAGAACAAAATTAGCAAGATAATTGAGGAAGCTTTAGCCTCTGATATCATTACTAAGAAACAGGCGAAATTCCTGATCAAAGAACATCCGATTATACCGGTATTTTATGTATTACCCAAAATACATAAAAGACTTATTGATCCTCCCGGTCGACCTATTGTCGCGGGTACGGATTCAATGTTCCAACCATTAGCAGTATTCGTAGATCAACTCATCAGACCTTTATTAGGTTATTTAAGTTCGTATTTACAGGACACAACTGACTTTCTGTGCAAGATATCTCCATTGGTGGTTCCTATGAATAGCCAACTGGTCACAATGGACATAGCCAGTCTCTATACCTCGATTCCTCATGAATTAGGAATAGAGGGAGTATTCTATTTCTTAGAAAAGGATAATTTGTATTCACCGAATGAAAGGAGACTTATCAAAGATCTCTTAAAGATCATTTTATATGAAAACATTTTTCTATTTGAAGATACATTCTATGTCCAAAAACAAGGAACAGCCATGGGCTCAAACGTAGCACCTATATATGCGAACTTATTTGTAGAGAAGTTTGAGGAGGATGTGGTCTATAAAGATGAAGACTATAAAAAATCTGTCTTAGGCTGGTACCGTTACATAGATGACGTCTTCTTTGTTTGGACTGGTAGTGATGATGGCTTGATACAATTTGTATCAAAACTTAATTCGGCACATGAATCTCTTAAGTTTACTTTGGAAGCAAGTAAGTCCAAAGTGAGCTTTTTAGACACCATGATATCGATCACAGATCAGAAACTCAGAAGTGATTTATTCTCTAAAGAAACGGATCGGAATAATACCTTACGGTATGAAAGTTTCCATCCCCCTTCTCTGATTAAGAACCTCCCATTAGGCCAATTACTGCGGACTAAAAGGATTGTGGATGATCCAGGAATTTGCCTACAGAGACTGGATGAAATGTCTAAAAAATTTTTAGACAGAGGATATCCAGTGCATATTCTGGAAGATAACATGAATAAAGTACTGAACATTGACAGGGCTAGTTTATTGAGTAAGACTACTCGTGAAGTTAAAAAATTTTCAGTGCCCTTTGTGAGTCATTTTGGTTCACATAGCAAGGTCTTCAAAAGGATAATCTTACAACATTGGCACCTGTTAAGGGAGGATACACAGGTGGGCAAGATCTTTAAAGAGACTCCACTATTCTCTTTTCGGAGAAATAAAAACCTGAAAGATGAATTAATACGGGCTGATTGGGGTTCCATGAGAAAACCAACTACAATTAATAAGAAAGGCTCCTTTTCTTGCATGAACTGTGCCCTCTGCCATTCTATGTTACAAGGGGATCATATTACCCACCCCTTATCAGGTAAAAGGATTCCGATCAATGGCAGGTTCTCCTGCAATTCTAAATATGTTATATATGTTATTAAGTGCCCATGTGGCCTAGCATATGTAGGAGAGACCACACAGACTGTCCGTGATAGGATACGCCAGCATAACGCAGCCATAGGCAAGGATGACGAGGATGCACCTGTGGCCCATCATTTCACCCGATTGGCACACAACAAGAGCCAATTAAGGTTTCAAGTGATTGATGGGGTCTCCCCCTTACGGAGGGGAGGTGACAGACAGAAAATACTATTCCGCAAGGAGGCATTATGGATTAAAAAATTGGATACCATGGTCCCTAGAGGTCTTAATAGAGACATTTCCTGGGGAAATTTTATCTGAGCTTTTCAATAGTTCTTAATTGGCGAATTTCCTTCTCTGAATATGTCCTCTCTAAAAGATGAAAAACTGAAGAGAGGTAGGAAAGGGTATGAAGAATTGTGATGCTTTGGACATGAAAATCCAACAATACACATGGTATAGAGCCATGATAAAGGTTCAAACAAATTATAACTTGTGGACACTTAGATCCAATAACGGTAGTCCTGCGATATCTACGTAGGATGTATGGGATCTAGTTTCCTTTGGATAGAATTAACCATCTATCCTATAAATACGTTGAAGCAGAATCGATGACATAAGGGCAGTTCCTTCTGTAGGACTCATTTGTTATAGAAATTAGAACTGCGAGAAACAATATAGAATAGGGTAGGAGAGGGTCCTTTGAGACCCTTGGGATGTGCTTTGTCTGAGCCGATTAATTGATTTTTTGGACAGAGAGATGCAATAATGTACATGGTCCGGATATACACTAACTCTAGTAGTTTCTTTTATATGATTCATTTGTTAGAAATATCATATTTGTGAGAATCAGCATAGAATAGGGTCAGAAAGAGGGCCTTTGAGACATGCGTTGCCTTAATCGACTGCATATAGTCTCCCTAATTTTTTACACAAATAGGATATCCCGTAGCGGGACCCCCGGTATTGAACAAATTACACTCAATATGAAATATTAACTTACACTGATTAAACACGCTGTGCGCGGAATATTGATGAGAGGGAATGTTTCGTTTAAGGTACGTTGATTGATGGCAGATACAGAGCTATAATTGAAATTTGCCGCGGATGCCTATATATATACATTTATAATTCCCTGAACAGAGAAAGTACAGCGGTTGGATCTCGAAGGTGTCATATATTGACATATTCTCACTGGGGAGTTATGTGGAGCCTATTTAGTACCTGCTCGGCAGCGATCACCAGCTATTCGTGAGTCTTAGATTCATTTGTTTTCTATCTCAGCAATGCTTTCACAAACACGAGTGTAGAATGTGACGTTAGAGTGGGGGTGTGTATGCGAGTAGCCAATGAGATTACTATTGATTCTATTTAAGTCACACCTCCACCCCATTACCTGTAAATTCCTTGAGAAAGGGGCGGAGTCCTGAAACGCGCGTCGGAACGAGGAGACGCCACCACAGCTACCTGGATATCGTGCTATCTAAGCCACAGAAATTGTGAGGTGAGACTAGATACCCATACGGGGGGCCCATAGAAACCACACTGAAGACAGAGAGTCTCACGGCACTATCGACATATGCACATATACGCTGAAGGAGGTAACACCACTGTTCAAGCATTTGCTTTGTTTACAACACATTCACAACACATTAATGGTCACAAACTGCCACGAGGGTATGAGATACTCGCAGTTTTGGTGAAAAGGAAAATGTGGAGTGTGATATATTCTCTGCTATAAAGGGACAGTGCACAATACCGTGAGTGAAGTGTGAAAAGGGTGTGTGTTTGGGCCGTTAGTACGTTCACAGCTCCCCGCAACATAATGTATGGCCAGTAGCACGTCAGGTTAAAGGGACATCTGAACCAAAAGATTTCAACAATTACAAGATTTGTCACTATAGCCGTTACCAGCATTCACTATGATGGATTACAAATACCATAATATATCATGTCTCCTGTGACCACCTTTATACAGTGGCAAGTAGACAAATTGCTGATGGTTTCAAACAGATACATATTGGTACAGCTGGAGGCTTTATAACGAATGAGACATTCTTGTTTTGGGAGTTGCCACAATTAATACGAGACACTCTTGGTTAATATAATACTACAGAGTTGAAGATTGAGTGGACACTCGCAATGGTTCTTGATCCTTTGAGGTCCTGAGTGGGTGGTGTCGTAATATTCACTCTCTGGGGACGCCCTGGGAGTGACAGTGCATTTATTTTTCTGATGATTGTTTTTGCTTTGATGTTTTTCTTTATTTTGCTGAGGGTTAGATACGAATGTGTTTGGTGGATGGGGTATGTGTGGATTTGAGTGAACTTACACCTGATGTTTCCTTGATACTCATGATTGCTTTTTGTGAAAGATCAATTTTGATCATATCTTTTGTTGAAGAATAAAACTTTTTGACTCTAAGACTCAGTGGCTGGGATTTTTGAAATTTTGTACTATATCAAAGTGTTTACTGTTTAATTGTTCCTCACACAACCCATACTCCTTACACTTTACTCTTCACAACGAAAACTGTGTCACAATTATCTTAAAGAAAGTTTATATTAAGATAAATACTCATTAAATGGACTTGAAACCCAGATTTATTTATTTTGTGATTCCGGTAGAGCACACAATTTTCAATATCTTTCCATTTTATTTCTTTTATCTAAGTTGTTTCATTTTCTGTGTCTTTTATTGAATATAATACCTAGGTAGGTTCAGAAGCTGTGGATTGGTGGCTGAACGTATATGTATCTTGCCATTAGCTTTAATCTAGCTCCCAGTAGTGCATTACTGCTCCTTTAACAGAGGATACCATGAGAGAGATAATAGAAGTTAATTGGAAAGTTGTTTAAAATTGTATGATCTATCTAAATCATGAAATAAATATTTTGGGTTTCATATCCCTTTAAGTTTATGATGGTGTTTTTTTTAAATACGATGTTATATTAGAAATATTATGCTACATTTAGAAAGATTTAAACATTAGCAATGGTCATGTTAGTACACATACTGATATTGGGTTTTGCATTTGTACATACTATGTTCATGTCATTGCTTTGATAATTATTGGTACTTTATTTGCTGTAAGGGGAGGGGAGAAATGAATACACCTGCAGTTACTGCACTCTAGCGTGACATATTATTTGTGCTGTAGAACATGGGGACAAAACCTTCTTTAGATATATAAGTGAAGGAGAAAAAAAAGTTGCAGACTGTCTTAATGATTACTTATTTTCTACCTTCACAAAAGATTGTGAAGATAGAATGTCTACCTTAAGGTATGTTACACAAAATGGAAATCGGCTTAGAACTAATCTTTTTACAGAGGATGAGGTTTTATTGGGATTATCAAAAATAAATGTAAAAAAGTCAGTGGGTCCTGATAATATTCATCCAAAGGTTTTAAAGGTACTTTGATCTGTGATAGGTGCCCTATTAAAGGGACACTGAACACAGATTTTTTCTTTCGTGATTCAGATAGAGCATGCAATTTTAAGCAACTTTCTAATTTACTCCTATTATCAAATTTTCTTCATTATCTTGGTATCTTTATTTGAAATGCAAGAACGTAAGTTTAGATGCCGGCCCATTTTTGGTAAACAACCTGGGTTGTTCTTGCTGATTGGTGGATAAATTCATCCACCAATGAGCAAGTGCTTTCCAGGGTCTGAACCAAACAAATAGCTTAGATGCCTTCTATTTCAAATAAAAATAGCAATCGAATGAAGAAAAATTGATAATAGGAGTAAATTAGAAAGTTGCTTAAAATTGCATGCTCTATCTGAATCATGAAAGAAAAAAATTGGGTTCAGTGTCCTTTTAACTGATCTGTTTAATCAGTCACTGTTGAAAGGAGTTGCTCCAGATGTTGTAAGAATAGCAAATATGGTACCTCTCATAAAAATGGTAGTAGAGAAAAACCTGGTAACTACAGGCAAGTCAGTTTAACTTCAGTAGCAGGGAAATTATTGGAAACTCTTAAAAGAAAGAATTATGATTTACATAAAGACAAACAATTTAGAGGACCACAATCAGCATGGTTTTATTTCAGGGAGATAGTGTCAGACTAATCTTATTGACGTATTTGATTATGTAACAAAAGTAATAGAGCAGGGTAGAGCAGATAATGTAGCATATATAGATTTCAGCAAAGCATTTGACACTGTCCCACATAACAAACTAATTCAACTGTATCTTCTTGGTTTAAACTCATTCGACTGAGTAGAATGCTGCCTTAATGATAGAGAATCTTAGTAAATGAAGTACCTTTGGCAGAGAGGGCAGTTGCTAGTGGTCCTTGAAAGGGGTCAGTTCTGGGACCTGTTTTGTTTAACATATTTATCAGTGATATCAGCAAAGGGCTACAGGGGAAAGTATGTTTATAGATTATACTAAAATGTGTAATAGAGTAGAAGTTCTGTGGGGGTGGGGGGGAGTGATATAAAAAACATTGTAGTATTGGACACATGCCTGTGATATAAAGTTTAACAATGGGTAGTGCAAAATTATGCATTTAGGAAAGAAAATTCCAAATGTTAATTACAGACTTAATGATACTATACTGACTGTTAAAAATAAGGACCGGGACTTGGGGATTATTTTGTAAACAATGTAGTACTGCAACGAGTAAGGCTAGTAGAATGCTTGGTCAGGAGAGAATTAACTATTGTAGAGGATCATTTATTTCTTATCCTCTGCTTTGTTGAATACACCTAAAAGCAGTTATACTACAGGTAAAGCATATATCCTTGTAGCAACTCAAGTATTATGTTGAGAACAACTGTTGCTATTAATAGTGGCCCATAGGAATTAGTGTATTTTATAGTCATATTATCTAACTGATCTAATCCTAATGGTTGCTATGATATTTTTTTATGTTTTATTTCTTTGGAAAGAAATAGAAATATAGAAACACAGATTTTAACAGCTAATAGAAACCATAGGTCCAACAAGTCTGCCCAATATTTCCTAAAAGTATAAATAACCTTCCTAAATTGGAATCCCCTACCAAATTCAAACCTTCTAAAAATTAAACACCTGCCTACCAAGATTAAAGTCCCAAATTAAAGAAGCCTCCCATAAAATGCAACTTCAGACTTAAAGTAAAGCATTTAGATAAAGCTAACGCCCTAAAGTCAACAATCTGCCTAAAATAAACAGCTCTAATTATAACTACTGTGAACTTTAACACGCAACCTAAAATAAAGTCCCTTGTTAAAATTAACCAATGCTTAAATGTAACCCATTTTAAAAAATAAAGTACCATCCAAACAGTAACGAGCCCTAAAATTTAACCCCTAAATTTCACTTCCTAATGTAACCTAATAACCTAAATTAACCCCCTGAAATATACCTGTACCTAAAATTAAACTTTACTTAAATTTAACCTCTTGTCTAAAATAAGGTCACCTAGCTAAAATTATCCGCTAAAATGCAACAACGTACTTAAAATAAGGTCCCAACATAACATTTAATTCTCCTAAAAATAACTCCACCCCTCCCTTTTTAATTTAACTCTTAACGTAAACTCCTACCAAAATTTAACCCCAACAGCAAAATCAGCATACTTCAGCTGCATCTTCTCCCACCTCATAACAACAAGCAGTTAGGTTAGTCTAGTATTTAGTGATTTGCAATTAGCAAGCTTTTCCCAAATAGTGGAACTACTATGATCTGTTGTGGGTAAAGTAAGAGATTGGATAATCCTAGCATTACCCAGGTAAAGCTGACATGATAAATATTTTCAGAGTGCATCGAGTCACTGCATCAAACATATATATGATGTAACACACATCTTCACTATCTTTTTTGCCTCCATCTGGGGGGATTCAAGGGGGATGAAGACCCCCTTGTAAACCTAATATCTCAAGGTTCCCTTGGGATGGATGCCAGAGGATCGCAGGGCACCTTCCTTGACACCCAAGGCAGAGGCAAAAAAAAATAGTATAGATGAGGGAATTACATTACATCGGGCTTTACCCACAGCTGCTTGGGTAAAGTCAGTTTTACCCGGGTAATCCTAGGATTATGAAAAATATATACAAAAATAGGCGAGTCAGGCTGTAGAAATACACCGGGTATAGTAATTAACCTGGTTTAAACCTCAAGTATAGGATTAGAATGCAGACCATTTAAATATTATAACACTATTAATTAAAGAGAGAATATGTAGTGTCAAAAAATAAATAACTACACGAAAGACAGGAATTTCAGCATTCAATTTTTTATTTTTGGGTCATAATGCCCAACTAAACATAAATGTCTAGAATTTCAACAGTGCAGTATTGTTCCTACAAACATGTGACAGGTTAGCAACCAAATAAATAAATGAATAGCCTATAACTATGCACAGGAGCTGTTTCAAAATGGTACATTGGATGCGTATGCTAGGTATCTTGAAACCAAAGTATGAGACCTAAGGCTTTTTATGTACTGAGACTTATGCCTATTATAGTACAGAATAACCTATACCACAAACAACACCTCCACCAGAGGTTGGCATGCAATAAATTGCACAAATCAGCCAACTTAGTATACCATTAGGATCTATGTTTGTGTGACACACCTCTATATATAGGGAATAGAGCACAGTAAAGTCAAAGGCCTAGATTTAGAGTTGGGCGGTAGCCGTGAAAACCAGCGTTAGAGGCTCCTAACGCTGGTTTTTACCACCCTCTGGTATTTGGAGCCAGTCATTAAAGGGTCTAACGCTCACTTTCCAGCCGCGACTTTTCCATACCGCAGATCCCCTTACGTCAATTGCGTATCCTATCTTTTCAATGGGATCTTCCTAACGCCGGTATTTAGAGTCGTGGCTGAAGTGAGCGTTAGAAATCTAACGACAAAACTCCAGCCGCAGAAAAAAGTCAGTAGTTAAGAGCTTTCTGGGCTAACGCCGGGTTATAAAGCTCTTAACTACTGTGCTCTAAAGTACACTAACACCCATAAACTACCTATGTACCCCTAAACCGAGATCCCCCCACATCGCCGCCACTCTATTAAATTTTTTTAACCCCTAATCTGCCGACCGCACACCGCTGCCACCAACGTTATCCCTATGAACCCCTAATCTGCTGCCCCTAACACAGCCGACCCCTATATTATATTTATTAACCCCTAATCTGCCCCCTCACAATCGCCTCCACCTGCCTACACTTATTAACCCCTAATCTGCCGAGCTGACCGCACCGCTACTATAATAAAGTTATTAAACCCTAATCCGCCTCACTCCCGCCTCAATAACCCTATAATAAATAGTATTAACCCCTAATCTGCCCTCCCTAACATTGCCGACACCTAACTTCAAGTATTAACCCCTAATCTGCCGATCGGAGCTCACCGCTACTCTAATAAATTTTTTAACCCCTAAAGCTAATTCTAACCCTAACCCTAACACCCCCTTAAGTTAAATATAATTTTATTCTAACAAAATAAATTAACCCTTATTAAATAAATTATTCCTATTTAAAGCTAAATACTTACCTGTAAAATAAACCCTAATATAGCTACAATATAAATAATAATTATATTGTAGCTATTTTAGGATTAATATTTATTTTACAGGCAACTTTGTATTTATTTTAACCAGGTACAATAGCTATTAAATAGTTAATAACTATTTAATAGTTACCTAGTTAAAATAATTACAAAATTACCTGTAAAATAAATCCTAACCTAAGTTACAATTAAACCTAACACTACACTATCAATAAATTAATTAAATACAATACCTACAATTATCTACAATTAAACCTAACACTACACTATCAATAAATTAATTAAATAAAATACCTACAAATAAATACAATTAAATAAACTAACTAAAGTACAAAAAATAAAAAAGAACTAAGTTACAAAAAATAAAAAAATATTTACAAACATTAGAAAAATATTACAACAATTTTAAACTAATTACACCTACTCTAAGCTCCCTAATAAAATAACAAAGCCCTCCAAAATAAAAAAATGCCCTACCCTATTCTAAATTAAAAAAGTTCAAAGCTCTTTTACCTTACCAGCCCTGAAAAGGGCCCTTTGCGGGGCATGCCCCAAAGAATTCAGCTCTTTTGCCTGTAAAAAAAACACATACAATACCCCCCCAACATTACAACCCACCACCCACATACCCCTAATCTAACCCAAACCAACCTTAAATAAACCTAACACTAAGCCCCTGAAGATCTCCCTACCTTGTCTTCACATCACCGGGTCCCGATCTGTCCAGAAGAGGGTCCGAAGTCTTGATCCAAGCCCAAGCGGGGGGCTGAAGAGTGACGTCCATCCTCGGGCTGAAGTCTGGATCCAAGCGGCGGCTGAAGAAATCCATCATCGGGCTGAAGTCGGAAGTCCATCATCGGGATGAAGTCTTCTATCAAGCCGCATCTTCAATCTTCTTTGTTCCGGAGCGGAGCGGAGCCATCTTCTTCCAAGCCGACACGGAACATCCTCTTCAACCGACGCCTACTCGCCGAATGACGGTTCCTTTAAATGACGTCATCCAAGATGGCGTCCC
Source organism: Bombina bombina (assembly GCF_027579735.1). Lineage (NCBI taxonomy): Eukaryota > Metazoa > Chordata > Amphibia > Anura > Bombinatoridae > Bombina > Bombina bombina. The sequence continues at coordinate 490,261,714 of NC_069502.1, forward strand.
TCGAATTCCGATTGGCTGATCGGATTCTATCAGCCAATCGGAATTAAGGTAAGAATATTCTGATCGGAACAGCCAATAGAATGCAAGCTCAATCTGATTGGCTGATCCAATCAGCCAATCGGATTGAACATGAATCTGATTGGCTGATTCCATCAGCCAATCAGAATATTCCTACCTTAATTCCGATTGGCTGATAGAATCCTATCAGCCAATCGGAATTCGAGGGACGCCATCTTGGATGACGTCATTTAAAGGAACCGTCATTGGGCGAGTAGGCGTCGGTTGAAGAGGATGTTCCGCGTTGGCTTGGAAGAAGATGGCTCCGCTCCGGAACAAAGAAGATTGAAGATGCGGCTTGATAGAAGACTTCATCCCGATGATGGACTTCCGACTTCAGCCCGATGATGGATTTCTTCAGCCGCCGCTTGGATCCAGACTTCAGCCCGAGGATGGACGTCACTCTTCAGCCCCCCGCTTGGGCTTGGATCAAGACTTCGGACCCTCTTCTGGACAGATCGGTACCCGGTGAGGTGAAGAAAAGGTAGGGAGATCTTTAGGGGCTTAGTGTTAGGTTTATTTAAGGGGGGTTTGGGTTAGATTAGGGGTATGTGGGTGGTGGGTTGTAATGTGGGGGGGTATTGTATGTGTTTTTTTTACAGGCAAAAGAGCTGAATTCTTTGGGGCATGCCGCGCAAAGGGCCCTTTTCAGGGCTGGTAAGGTAAAAGAGCTTTGAACTTTTTTAATTTAGAATAGGGTAGGGCATTTTTTTATTTTGGGGGGCTTTGTTATTTTATTAGGGGGCTTAGAGTAGGTGTAATTAGTTTAAAATTGTTGTAATATTTTTCTAATGTTTGTAAATATTTTTTTATTTTTTGTAACTTAGTTCTTTTTTATTTTTTGTACTTTAGTTAGTTTATTTAATTGTATTTATTTTTAGGTATTTTATTTAATTAATTTATTGATAGTGTAGTGTTAGGTTTAATTGTAGATAATTGTAGGTATTTTATTTAATTAATTTATTGATAGTGTAGTGTTAGGTTTAATTGTAACTTAGGTTAGGATTTATTTTACAGGTAATTTTGTAATTATTTTAACTATTTTAGCTATTAAATAGTTATTAACTATTTAATAGCTATTGTACCTGGTTAAAATAAATACAAAGTTGCCTGTAAAATAAATATTAATCCTAAAATAGCTACAATATAATTATAATTTATATTGTAGCTATAATAGGGTTTATTTTACAGGTAAGTATTTAGCTTTAAATAGGAATAATTTATTTAATAAGAGTTAATTTATTTTGTTAGATAAAAATTATATTTAATTTAGGGGGGTGTTAGTGTTAGGGTTAGACTTAGCTTTAGGGGTTGATCCATTTATTACAGTAGCGGCGAGATTCGGTCGGCAGATTAGGGGTTAATAATTGAAGTTAGGTGTCGGCGATCTTAGGGAGGGCAGATTAGGGGTTAATACTATTTATTATAGGGTTATTGAGGCGGAGTGAGGCGGATTAGGAGTTAATAACTTTATTATAGTAGCGGTGCGGTCCACTCGGCAGATTAGGGGTTAATAAGTGTAGGCAGGTGGAGGCGACGTTGTGGGGGGCAGATTAGGGGTTAATAAATATAATATAGGGGTCGGCGGTGTTAGGAGCAGCAGATTAGGGGTACACAGGGATAATGTAGGTAGCGGAGGTTTATGGAGCGGCAGATTAGGGGTTAAAAAAAATATGCAGGTGTCAGCGATAGCGGGGGCGGCAGATTAGGGGTTAATAAGTGTAAGGTTAGGGGTGTTTAGACTCGGGGTTCATGTTAGAGTGTTAGGTGCAGACTTAAGAAGTGTTTCCCCATAGAAAACAATGGGGCTGCGTTAGGAGCTGAACGCTGCTTTTTTGCAGGTGTTAGGTTTTTTTTCAGCTAAAATGACCCCATTGTTTTCTATGGGGGAATCGTGCACGAGCACGTTTTTGAAGCTGGCCGCGTCCGTAAGCACCGCTGGAATTTAGAGTTGCAGTGGTGTTAAATTATGCTCTACGCTCCCTTTTTGGAGCCTAACGCACTGAAAACCCAGCCATTCTGTGAACTCTAAATACCAGCAGTATTTAAAAGGTGCAGGGGAAAAAAAGCACGCGTAGCTAACGCACCCCTTTGGCCACAGAACTCTAAATCTAGCCGATAGATTTTGCAATTTCAGATAATTCAACCAAAAAATGAATTAGGTCATAACGAAATAAATACATAAATAGAGCATGCTCTAAGAGGTAGTCTTGGACCGGAAGGTACCTAACAACACCATTTCAGAGGGCACCACTATTTATCATAGTATCTTGTGTCATGAAAAATAATAATAATTAGGATCTATGTTAGGTCCCCCACTCCAAGGTCCAAAGTGTACCAATATTAAGTTGCAACTATGAATAAAGAGGATACGAAAATTGTTATATGCTAGCAGTTTGCACAGTATAATAGAGTTCTCCTGTCTTGGGAGCTACTTTGAGTCGTATCCTATTTCGAGGAACATAGAACAGTTGAAATAACAGTTCCTAGGCTTTTCCAATTTGCCAAAATACCTTTCATTGATACCGTCCATATGTGACAGAATGAAATGCTTCTAACAAATGAGCCATATAGTTACGTGTGCAGAGGGGTAAAGGTATTCCATTCCTCCGTTCCAATAGCACACGGCATGAGTTAGCACAAAGCTCCAGGCTTCCAAGAGGTAGAACTGGTGTATCTTAATTGAAACCGCCAACTTTTGTTTCCTTCAGGTGCAACAAAGTATCAAACTTGTTTGTATCAAGGCCGAGTGACGTAATTGGAGCAGATGGCTCGGCCTTGAGACAAACAAGTTTGATACTTTGTTGCACCTGAAGGAATCAAAAGTTGGCGGTTTCAATTAAGATACACCAGTTCTACCTCTCGGAAGCCTGGAGCTTTGTGCTAACTCATGCTGTGTGCTATTGGAACGGAGGGATGGAATACCTTTACCCCTCTGCACACGTAACTATATGGCTCATTTGTTAGAAGCATTTCATTCTGTCACATATGGACGGTATCAATGAAAGGTATTTTGGCAAATTGGAAAAGCCTAGGAACTGTTATTTCATCTGTTCTATGTTCCTGGAAATAGGATACGACTCAAAGTAGCTCCCAAGACAGGAGAACTCTATTATACTGTGCAAACTGCTAACATATAACAATTTTCGTATCCTCTTTATTCATAGTTGCAACTTAATATTGGTACACTTTGGACCTTGGAGTGGGGGACCTAACATAGATCCTAATTATTATTATTTTTCATGACACCAGATACTATGATAAATAGTGGTGCCCTCTGAAATGATGTTGTTAGGTACCTTCTGGTCCAAGACTACCTCTTAGAGCAGTGTTTTTCAACTAGTGTGCCGTGGCACACTAGTGTGCCGTGAGAGATCCTCAGGTGTGCCACGGCAGACTGACATCAGTGTGACATATTTTTTAAACTTTGCTTGTTTTTTACTCCCAGTGCAGGGGTAGTTTGTAGGAGGCATGGCATAACAGCACAATACATACAGTATGTGTGTGTTTGTGTGTACAGGGAGTGCAGAATTATTAGGCAAATGAGTATTTTGACCACATCATCCTCTTTATGCATGTTGTCTTACTCCAAGCTGTATAGGCTCGAAAGCCTACTACCAATTAAGCATATTAGGTGATGTGCATCTCTGTAATGAGAAGGGGTGTGGTCTAATGACATCAACACCCTATATCAGGTGTGCATAATTATTAGGCAACTTCTTTTCCTTTGGCAAAATTGGTCAAAAGAAGCACTTGACAGGCTCAGAAAAGTCAAAAATAGTGAGATATCTTGCAGAGGGATGCAGCACTCTTAAAATTGCAAAGCTTCTGAAGCGTGATCATCGAACAATCAAGCGTTTCATTCAAAATAGTCAACAGGTTCGCAAGAAGCGTGTGGAGAAACCAAGGCGCAAAATAACTGCCCATGAACTGAGAAAAGTCAAGCGTGCAGCTGCCAAGATGCCACTTGCCACCAGTTTGGCCATATTTCAGAGCTGCAACATCACTGGAGTGCCCAAAAGCACAAGGTGTGCAATACTCAGAGACATGGCCAAGGTAAGAAAGGCTGAAAGACGACCACCACTGAACAAGACACACAAGCTGAAACGTCAAGACTGGGCCAAGAAATATCTCAAGACTGATTTTTCTAAGGTTTTATGGCCTGATGAAATGAGAGTGAGTCTTGATGGGCCAGATGGATGGGCCCGTGGCTGGATTGGTAAAGGGCAGAGAGCTCCAGTCCGACTCAGACGCCAGCAAGGTGGAGGTGGAGTACTGGTTTGGGCTGGTATCATCAAAGATGAGCTTGTGGGGCCTTTTCGGGTTGAGGATGGAGTCAAGCTCAACTCCCAGTCCTACTGCCAGTTTCTGGAAGACACCTTCTTCAAGCAGTGGTACAGGAAGAAGTCTGCATCCTTCAAGAAAAACATGATTTTCATGCAGGACAATGCTCCATCACACGCGTCCAAGTACTCCACAGCGTGGCTGGCAAGAAAGGGTATAAAAGAAGAAAATCTAATGACATGGCCTCCTTGTTCACCTGATCTGAACCCCATTGAGAACTTGTGGTCCATCATCAAATGTGAGATTTACAAGGAGGGAAAACAGTACACCTCTCTGAACAGTGTCTGGGAGGCTGTGGTTGCTGCTGCACACAATGTTGATGGTGAACAGATCAAAACACTGACAGAATCCATGGATGGCAGGCTTTTGAGTGTCCTTGCAAAGAAAGGTGGCTATATTGGTCACTGATTTGTTTTTGTTTTGTTTTTGAATGCCAGAAATGTATATTTGTGAATGTTGAGATGTTATATTGGTTTCACTGGTAAAAATAAATAATTGAAATGGGTATATATTTGTTTTTTTTTAAGTTGCCTAATAATTATGCACAGTAATAGTGACCTGCACACACAGATATCCCCCTAAAATAGCTATAACTAAAAACAAACTAAAAACTACTTCCAAAACCATTCAGCTTTGATATTAATGAGTTTTTTGGGTTCATTGAGAACATGGTTGTTGTTCAATAATAAAATTAATCCTCAAAAATACAACTTGCCTAATAATTCTGCACTCCCTGTATGTGTATATATATATATGCTGTATTAGGCTACAATGTGTGATTTTTTTTTAAATTTTGGGATGGTGGTGTGCTACAGGATTTTTTAATGTAAAAAAGTGTGCCACGGCAAAAAAAAAGGTTAAAAATCACTGTCTTAGAGCATGCTCTATTTATGTATTTATTTCGTTATGACCTAATGCATTTTTTGGTTGAATTATCTGAAATTGCAAACTCTATGACATTTACTGTGCTTTATTCACTATCTATAGAGGTGTGTCACACAAACATAGATCCTAATGGTATACTAAGTTGGCTGATTTGTGCAATTTATTGCATGCCAACCTCTGGCGGAGGTGTTGTTTGTGGTATAGGTTATTCTGTACTATAATAGGCATAAGTCTCAGTACATAAAAAGCCTTAGGTCTCATACTTTGGTTTCAAGATACCTAGCATACGCATCCAATGTACCATTTTGAAACAGCTCCTGTGCATAGTTATAGGCTATTCATTTATTTATTTGGTTGCTAACCTGTCACATGTTTGTAGGAACAATACTGCACTGTTGAAATTCTAGACATTTATGTTTAGTTGGGCATTATGACCCAAAAATAAAAAATTGAATGCTGAAATTCCTGTCTTTCGTGTAGTTATTTATTTTTTGACACTACATATTCTCTCTTTAATTAATAATCCTAGGATTACCCAGATTTACGACTTTACCTGTAAAATATCCACTACACAAAAATGACTCCCCTGTTGCAGTCAACATACGATTTAAGCCTACATTTGTTGCTAAATAATTTTAGCAAGAACTACAGTACTTATCTTTTATGCTTTAACATTACATTTTATTTGCAGTTCTCTTTTCTTGCTGCATACTAAATGAGAGAGATACAGGTATGAAACAGAGAAGGGAACACTATAATGCTATGCCCAAAATTTCATAACTCTAATGTGACATTCTGCAGACACGAACATAGGAAGCTCCTTTTCTGATATTACATATATTTAGGTGGCCATGCAGCGAAGTTGCAGGACAACCTATTGTTATTGTCAGGATTATTATTTTTTTTTTTTATTATTATTATTCCGCCACTTATTCAAATGCTTATAAAGTGAGGAAAAAGGTGGGGGGCCCAGGTGCCTACCCTAAGGAGGCTAAGGTCTAAGGAAACAGAAAATAGCTTAAAAAAACTAATTTAATAAAATAAAATGATTTCTCACAAATAACACTTAAAAACAATGCATAAATTATGCAAAAAATAATACACTTCAATAAAAAACAATGCATATAATAACACAATAAATATACTTTATGGATCCATGAGTGAGGGACAAATGCAATGACAAATTAATGATAAAAGATAGAGGATGATAATAATCACTATATTGTACAAATAGACAGAAAATAAAAACAATTCTGTTTTTAAAAACAATGGTGGCCATCCTGACTATTCAATGATTGGACATAGGTAGTGTAAAAATAGAAATAGTGTAAAAAGTCCACAAAAAATCCAAATTGTTGAAAGTGGCTGGGTGATAGTAAAATCCAGTAATGTGATAATAAAGTACAAGTCCAAATAAGAAATAAATAAGTTCAAATCCAAATAAAAAATAGTTCAAATCCAAATAAGTGACAGAGGGTGTGGAAAATGAAATAAATAGCAATCAAAAAAACGTAGTTATAAATCAGCAATCTTCAATCACAGTGCCAACATACTTAAAAAGTGGTCTAAAGTGAAAAATAAATAAAATATAGCAAATGATCCACCTATGGAAAAATAAAAACAAAACAAATATAGTGTAGAATGTCCTATACAATTGGCAATAATGGAATAAGTCTTACCAGTGCTGGTCTACGCGTTTTGGCCCATGCTAGGCCTTTATCAAGACTGGTTTGTGAGTGCTAAATGGTGGCCTTATATAGGGCAGTTTGCCGGATATTGCAGAATTGTTTGCAAATGCTTATAAAAACAACAGCATAACTCAAAAACTCATGAAACTTGGCACAGTGCTAGAGATCTATGCTGTGCATAATCCTGTGCAACATAAATCTTATATATCATGTGATCTAGCAGCCATATAGCTTTTTGCAACGAATTTCGACAACCGCTTGAAAATCTTCTCCAGAACCGCTTATGTTACAGCTCTGAAACTTGCTGTGTGTACTGCTGTACTGACCTAGAATAAATTTTGTTCAAGAGAAGGGATTTAGTCACATGATCTAGCTGCCATTTTGAAATGTGGGAAAATCTTTAAACATCTTCTTCTCTGCAACCGCTAAGTGCAATGAAGCGCAATTTTGCACAAGTGCTCCTTGCAAGGTCATCTACCAAGATTGTTCAAACTGCAAATTTTCCATAATCAACATGGCTGCTATGAGCCATGCGCCTTTTTATCGCTGTTTAAATGCGTACATTTGCACTTTATGGATTATGTTTACACTATTTAACTATATTACAGTGTAGCAGACACATGAGTACACATAGACATGACCCCTAAAGGCAATATTGCAGTAAAAATTTGCACTGCGCAGTCGCCTTCGTGAAATAAAACATTTGCAAATTTTCATAAAACTTATGCAAATTGTAGAGGTCTATAGTGAGCATTAGTATGTGCAATTTGAAAGCCATACAATGCATAGCTTGGCTGCCATTTTGTTTCGTATGCGCTGTTTTTAAAAACTACAAAAATCTTCTTCTCCGAAACCACTTAGTTATCTTATGACTAACATTCAGATTTGTTCAAGAGAAGTTGATAGGTCATGTGGTTTGGTAGCCATTTTGAATTTGTCAAAAGCGCTTAACGATATTTTTAAACTAATAATAAAACAAAAATCGTTTTACAAAAATGCTTTATTTTTGCCATGTTTATCAACATCTATGGTGAGCACTATTGTGCGTAATATGGAGGCTGTATATCTTATGATCAGGTAGCCATCTTGGTTTACGCAAAAATATTGAGTCTATTTTCTCTGAAACCGCTTATGTTAGAACTGCTTATTTGCTGTATAATCTTATATGGTGACCTAGATTCATAATTGCTCATTAGGAGAGAATCAGTCACATGATGCAGCAGCAATATTAGTTTTATTTTTATTGTAATGATTTATAATTCAATACTGCCTCTTTTGATTCAATTTCTCACAAAACACAAATTACTTATGCTAAACTCTTGAAATCATTTATGCCCGTACAGCCTATTGCAATGCTACATCTCATGCAACATTGAACTCATAGGTCATATGGTTAGGCAGTCATTTTGTTTTTTGCAACAAATTTCAAGAAACGCTTAAAAATCTTCAGCTCTGGAACTGCTTATTTTACAGTTTTGAAACTTGCTGTGTTTAGTGCTGCTATGACCTAGATTTGCCATTGTTCAACAGAAGTGCCTTGGTCACATGATGTAGCAGCCATCTTGCCTTTTGCGAAAATCTTTAAACATTTTCTCTTAAACCGCTTAGTGCAATAAAGCAGAATTTTGCACATATACTCCTTGCGAGGGCCCCTACCAAGTTTGTTCAAACTGAGATTTTTCTATAATCAACATGGCTGCTGTGAGACATTAACCTTTTTAATCGACATTTAATTGCGTAAATTTGCACTTTATGCATTAGTTTTACAATATTTAACAATATTACAGTGTAATAGACACATGATTACACATAGTCATAACCCTTAAAGACAATATTGCAGTTAAAATTCACACTGCGCAGTCGCCTTCGTGAAATAAAACATTTGCAAATTTTCATGAAACTTCTGAAAATTGTAGAGGTCTATAGTGAGCATTAATATGTGCAATTTGAAAGCCATACATTGCATAGCTTGGCACCCATTTTGTTTTGTATGTGCGGGTTTTAAAAGCTAACAAAATCTTCTTCTCCGAAAGCAAAAATGGGACAGACTTGAAGCTTTGTTTATAGAGTTATCTTATGACTTACAGTCAGATTTGTTCAAGTGAAGTTGATATGTCATGTGGTTTGGCAGCCATTTTGAATTGTTCAAAAATACTTAACAATATTTTTAAACTAATAATAAAACAAAAACCGTATTACAAAAATGCTTTATTTTTGCCATGTTTATTGACATCTAAAGTGAGAACTATTGTGCATAATATGGAGGCTGTATATCATATGATCTGGCAGCCATTTTGTTTTACATGGAAATTTCAAAAATCTATTTTCTCTGCAATTGCTTATGTTAGAACTGTGAAACTTGCTGTATAGCCTTATATTGATACCTAGAGTCACAGTTGTTCATGCTGAAGGAATTGGTCACAAGCTGTGGCAGCCATTTTAGTTTACGAGAACAATTTCGAAAATGTGCTTTCTTTCCAACCGCTTATGTTAAAGCTGTGAAATTTGCTGTAAAACAATATCTTGTGACCTAGAGTTACATCTGATCATGATGAAATTATTGGTCATATGGTGGGGCAGCCATCTTGAAAAACGCAAACATTTCAAAAATGTGTTTTCTTTCCAACTGCTAATGTTAGAATTGTAAAAACTTATATAAAGCTTTATATTGTGACTTAGCTGCTTGTATGCCTTTGCAAAGTTGATGTGCATGACCACCTCTATTGCTGCTTTCAGCTATATTTTTATCTTGAAAATGTGAACAAATTTATTTTTCACTGCATGAAAAGCTCAGTTATAACAGTTTTATATAAAAGAAAAACTCTTGGGGCTTTTGTATTTCTTTTAGCAAACATCTAACTAAACTGTTTTTTAAGGATTATCATAGGGTTTTACAGGATGCTTAACAGAATAAATTACATCTTTCTAAATGTATTATACTTCATTAACATTTATGTCAGTCACTACCTGCGGTGTCAATTACTTTAATAATATTTATATGGAATTCATGCTGAATTACTTGAAATTAGTATATGCTAAATTACTCCAGAGTTGATCAGGGGTATTATTCATTTGTGTACATTTAGAGGCTCCTTGTCTTCAATTACCTCTGTTTTGCATAACATTAACTATATAATTGTACAGCTTGTCTTTTAATATGAAATGTTAGTCCAATTAAAAGTAGTGTTACTTACGGAAATACTGTTATTTTTTTAATCATGTTTTTCATTGCAATATAATAAATATTTTGAACACCTCATTCCTTCTTGTAGTGTAAATGTGCTTGTCTAACATGGAAGCTGGACAAGTAACAATAGCTCTATCAACAGTTGCTGGTTTCTTTATGCCAAACCAATTAGAAAAAAGAGAAAATAAAGTAGAAGAAAAAAATGTAAGAAAAAATAGAATTGTTCATGGTGTGGCGCCAAAATGTAATGCATGCCTTATAGCAGTGTATATACTCCATATACAAGTGCTCACGTGTTGCAGACATTCCCTCTGTACAAGGCATAGAGGCGGAACTACATTTAAATCTTCAGTCTGTTCTACTATGTGATTCAGCAGACATGTACTGTAGTTTAAACAGCAAAAATGCAGCAGTTTTTCAAAATACAGGATCTCAAGAAACTCAAATATGTACAGTGCAGTGATGTAGCAAAAGGCATTTTTAGGATTGAAAAATAGAGTGAATATACAAATTATACATAATTTAGGGCCAGATTTAAAGTGGAGCACTTAATATCGCTTGCATGCAAGCAATATTAGTGCTCCACTTTGAAATACCAGCGCACTATAATGTGCGCTGGTATTACAAGTAAATCGCAATGGGAACGCAAGCTCAAGAGAGCGCACTTACATAGGCTCCTATGGGAACCTCGTTCTGATGCTGTCAGAGACGCCATCAGAACCCCACGCAGTGAAGGAGGTAAGTAGCGCATTGATGGGCAGCATTTTTAAATATATAAACTGTATATGCATATAAATATATAAATATATATTTATGGGTTAATATGTTTATATACACATATTAACACATAAATATATATGTATATAAGCATATACTGTACATATATATATATATATATATATATCCATTGTAGTCCATGGGAACACACAGGTGTGTGTTTCAGTGCTGTTTTTCTTCTAACACCCCAGTCCTACCAACTTTAAAGCCACAAAACTGCCTAGTGCAGTTTTTTTTTTTTTTTTTTTAAATGCTAAATTTTTTTGGTAAAAAAAACAATGCCCTCTATTTTGAGGGCATTTGGGGCACTTTTAGAAAATTAACCAGGTTAATTTACAGAGTGCTATTTGCTACCTCGAGGCTGCGTTAGCAATAATCAGTCACTTGTAATGGCTGGTTAATTATTGTGCTCCGCAAATGGGCCCATTTGCCCATTTGCGGGAGCGCAATAATTTAGTGCTCCATTTGTAATCTAGCCCTTAGTTTGCTCTTGTATAAGTATATTAAGCTCTTAAAGGGACATGACACCCATATGTTGAATAACTTAAAAGTGATGCAGCATATCTATAAAAAGCTACCCCTATGTGAAAAAGTGCTGGTCCTGGGACTTATAAGAGAGTGTGCATCTGGCATATACAGGCACATTTCCTTTATTTCCCTTCTCAGCTTAAGACAGTTTAATATTAAATCTCATGAGATTTCAGTTATATCCCGTGAGATCACAGTAAAGCAAAAGCTGAACTCAGTGCTGATTAAGCTGATTGGCTTTTTTTTCACCATGCAGATGAAAGTAAAAACGACTAGCTCTAGATCACAGAGCACTTTCTCTGGTGATCTGAATAAATTTTAGTGTAAACTATCTTCCTTTTTACACTGAGATGTTTATGTGATATTTCCTTGGCAGCTTTTTACAGTTTTGCTGCATCACATTGGCTGTAATTGGCTTAGGGCTGTCACATGATAGAGAAGAAATTGAGAAAGAAAGATTTGAAATGTATGAAAAAAGAATATTCACATCTTCAAAGTAAGTTTTATCACATTGGGGTCAATTTATCAATGTCTGTCTAACATGATAAGCTAAAGTGTATCATGTCCAACAGACATTGCACAAGCAGTTCACCAGAACTGCTTGTGCAATGCTGCCCCCTGCATATTTGTGGCCAGGAGGTGTCAATCAGCCCTATTGTATAGGATTGGGCGGATTGATGTCCGCAGCCTCAAAACAGGTGGACCAGTTATGGAGCAGCGGTCTTAAGACCGGTGATTCATAATTGCTGTTTCGGCGAGCCTAAGGGCTCGCGCGGAGACAGGGACATCAAGCTCCATTGGGAGCTTGATAATTCAGCCCCATTGTCTTTTTATTATATTTTTGTTGAAAATGTGATTCTACTGTATTAAATGGTCCTTTAAATGTCACTAACATTTCCAATTAACAGTGCAGTGAAAACTTCACTAAAACATTACTATTGTGCTGCTTTACTTAAATAATAATCACTTGTAAAAAATACACACACTTGAAATTATTTTTATTAGTTTTGCAAAAGTAATATACCACCCACATAGAGTAAGTAATAATAGCTTTATGGCAGATCATCTTCATACATATTGCAGATGTTTATCTTGGCCATTTGGTGCAGACTATCCCTAAACATTTCTCTGACAATCGGTAGACTATGAGGCCCATTTATCAAGCTCCGAATGGAGCTTGAGGGCCCGTGTTTTGGGTTAATTGACTCCCCCTGCTGGCGACCGATTGGCCGCGAATCTGCAGGGAGCGGCGTTGCACCAGTAGCTCACAATTGAAATATATGTATAAGGTACAGTATATCTTCTGAATAACACCTTTAATTTGAATATGAGCTATAAATTTACACAACTCTTTTAGTATAGATTTTTCCTGGACATCTTCATTACATTCCAAAGCAAAATCCATTTTGTGTTCTATATAGGGTACAGTTAAACAGGACATTAGATAAAATTACTATAGGTATAAGGGTAAACTATTGAGACTTATTAGGAATACAACTATTAATAATATTAAAATTATAATAGTAACTATTTGCTTATTTGCATAAATGCCAGTCCCAATAATATTATTATGAGTTTTTCTCATAACAAGGAAGGATTCTTACACCAGTGCTTCCATTGGAATGATCCTCACCCTCTTTCTTATCTCTATGAGAACAGATTAACACAGTGAATACATGTGTAACTTTTCTTAAAAGCATTACACTTAAAAGCATATATGTGTTCACTATATATGTATGCATACTGTATATATGTTCTCTAATAAGCTGTAATAAGTTGTTATGTAAACTGCTAAAACCTCCACTGTTTGATTAATTATTTGTGTATGGATTTGTGAAATGTTTCCAATTCCTAACACCTGGTAAGTTTTATTTTTTAGTCCATGTACCATTTTAGTAGCCCTCCTTTGCATACATTTAATACAATATGCAGAAAGGAAGTAGAATGTAAAACACATGGTTAAATTAACTGGAGGCTTGAAAGTTTTGAAGCCTGTCATTTCTATTTTAACATCGACAAAGTATTTAGAATATAAGTTTTGCATGTAGAATGACCTTGTGTGGAAGGATATCTGGGAGACAAAATTAAAATGTGAGGCTTCTCTTCTGTTTATTTGTTATTACTGCTTTAGCATTTTCCTGTATTATATAATTAATTGTATACATAATACCCCCCCCCCCTTTCTTATTTAGTTAACAATTTTTGTTTTCAAGTTCAAATCTATCTATAAGGAGGAGAGATATATAAATGAAAAGAAAAAGAAGATGGAAAGAGAAAACAGAGAGTGTGAAGAGAAGGGGAGGGAAGCAAGAGATAATTGTAGAGGGAAGCAAGAGATAATTGTAAAAGTTGAGGGAGATGGCTGAATGAGAGATTGGAGAAACAGTAAGAAGTTGAGAGAGGACAAGAAAAGGGAGAGAGAGTGGTGAACTGGAGAAAAGGGAGAAAGGAGAATGAGAGAAAGAATGAAGGTGAGATAAGAGAGAGGGAATAGAAAGTTGGGAGAGAATACAGAGAGTGGCTAGAGAACGGAGAGAGAGAAAACAGAGTGGATATAGAAAGAAGCTGAAGGGATAATGGGAGAGACAAAGAAGAGATATTGGGGCATATTTATCAAGCTCTGAATTGAGCTTGATGCCCCGTGTTTCTGGTGAGCTTGCAGGCTCGGCAAAAACAGCAGTTATGAAGCAGCGGTCACAAAGACTGCTGCTCCATAACCTGTCCGCCTGCTCTGAGCAGGCGGACAGACATCGCCAGAAATCAACCCGATCAAGTACAATCGGGTTGATTGACACCCCCCTGCTGGCGGCCCATGGGCCGTGAGTCTGCAGGGGGTGGCGTTGCACCAGCAGCTCTTGTGAGCTGCTGGTGCAATGCTGAATACGGCAAGCGTATTGCTCGACCATATTTAGAGAGGTCTGTCGGACCTGATCCGCACTGTCGGATCAGGTCCGTCAGAGCTTGATAAATAGAGGCCATAGTGGGGAAAGAAGGAATGGAGTGTATATAGAAAGAGGGAGAGTTAGAATATGCAGAGATAAATTAGAAGGACAGCAGGGATAAAAAGGGCAGAGAGAGAGAGATGAGAGAGGAGGGTAATAGTTAAGAGCAGGGAGAAAATAGAAGAGGGTTAGAGAGAGACAGAAGAGAGAGAGGGAGTGAGAGAAAGAACAGAGAGGATAAAATACAGAGAAAACAGAAGATTGAGAGAAAAGATAAAGAGGAGGGGAGAGGCAGAAGAAGAAGGGAGATAATAGGAAGAAAGAGGGTTAGAGAGAAACATTGTTAATTTTAGAGAAGATGAGCAAGCCAGTATGCATATTTTACCTGACGTTTATCCTCTTCTGTTAGTTGAGTTCAAAAGCTACTTGATGGTAACCAGATTAAGTACAATTACCCTGTCCCTCTTACATGTTCATTGCTAGCTGTATCCTCCTGCCTCCTCATTATGCTGAGGCTGACTGCACCAAACTGGGGCAGGCAGAAGGTGGAGGGGATGAAGGAACCTGCACTTAACACTAAAAATAATGAAGTGGGAAAAGAAGGAATGAAAGAAATGATCTGAGATTTTCTAAACTTTTTCTGAGGGATTAGATAAATAACATAATACTAAGTTATCCACTTAGCCAGAAAGCTTTGTTTCTTGAATTCATATTCTGGTTACAAGTAAAAATGTATGCAAAATATTGAAAATACATAGACATTCTCTTTATAAATATAAGATATGATTATTATAATGTAGTAAATAACTTGCAAACAATACATAATAAACAAATAAAAAATGCAAAATAAATAAATAAATATAAACTGGGTTATAGGATATTCAGAAATGACTGTGAAAAAATGTGTTGATGGCAAAAAATAGTCCACAAAACTACAGCATTGAATAGCTTAAAATTGCTTTTGTGATACATGAAAATAGCATTGCATCTACAAATTATACAAATACTTCAAACAATCTGCCAGATTACGAGTCTTGCGTTAGCCTCAAAAAGCAGCGTTGAGAGGTCCCAACGCTGCTTTTAAACGCCCGCTGGTATTACGAGTATGACAGGTACAGGTGTACCGCTCACTTTTCTTCCGCGACTCGAGCTTACCGCAAATCCCCTTACGTCAATTGCGTATCCTATCTTTTTAATTTGATTTGCCTAACGCTGGTGTTACGAGTCTTGGAAGAAGTGAGCGGTAAACCCTCTCCTGTCAAGACTCCTACTGCATTTAAAAGTCAGTAGTTAAGAGTTTCATGGGCTAACGCCGGAAAGCTCTTAACTAAAGTGCTAAAAAGTACACTAACACCCATAAACTACCTATTAACCCCTAAACCGAGCCCCCCACACATCGGAAACACAACTAAAATGTTTAACCCCTAATCTGCCGACCGGACATCGCCGCCACTTTAATAAATGTATTAACCCCTAAACCGCCGCACTCCCGCATCGCAAACACTATTTAAATTTTATTAACCCCTAATCTGCAGCCCCTAACATCGCCGACACCTACCTACATTTATTAACCCCTAATCTTCCGACCCCAATGTCGCCGCTACTATATTAAATTTATTAACCTCTAAATCTAAGTCTAAACCTAAGTCTAACCCCCCTAACTTAAATATAATTTAAATTAAACTAAATAAATTTACCATAATTAAATAAATTTATCCTATTTAAAACTAAATACTTACCGATAAAATAAACCCTAAAATAGCTACAAAATAACTAATAATTACATTATAGCTATTTTAGGATTTATATTTATTTTACAGGCAATTTTGTATTTATTTTAACTAGGTAGAATAGTTATTAAATAGTTATTAACTATTTAATAACTACCTAGCTAAAATAAGTACAAAAGTACCTGCAAAATAAACCCTAACCTAAGTTACAATTACACCTAACACTACACTATCATTAAATTAACTACATAAACTACCTACAATTAATTACTATTAAATTAAATAAACTAAATTACGAAAAAAACAAAACACTAAATTACAGAAAAAAAAAAGAATTACAAGAATTTTAAACTAATTACACCTACTCTAATCCCCCTAATGAAATAAAAAAGCCCCCAAAATAATAAAATTCCCTATCCTATACTAAATTACAAATAGCCCTTAAAAGGGCCTTTTGCGGGGCATTGCCCCAAAGTAATCAGCTCTTTCACCTGTAAAACAAATACAATACCCCCCCAACATTAAAACCCACCACCCACACACCCAACCCTACTCTAAAACCCACCCAATCCCCATTAATAAAACCTAACACTACCCCCTTGAATATCACCCTACCTTGAGCTGTCTTCACGCAGCCAGGCACAAGTGGTCCTCCAGAGGGTCCGAAGTCTTCATCCTATCTGGCCAGAAGAGGACATCCAGACCGGCAGAAGGCTTCATCCAATCGGCATCTTCTATCTTCATCTTTCCGGAGCGGAGCGGGTCCATCTTCAAGACATTGGACGTGGAGCATCCTCTTCATCTGATGGCCGACAACTGAATGTCTTGTCCTTTAAGTGACGTCATCCAAGATGGCGTCCCTTGAATTCCGATTGGCTGATAGTATCATATCAGCCAATCGGAATTAAGGTAGGAAAAATCCTATTGGCTGATGCAATCAGCCAATAGGATTAACCTCACATTCTATTGGCTGATTGGAACAGCCAATAGAATGCAAGCTCAATCCTATTGGCTGATTGGATCAGCCAATCGGATTAAACTTCAGTCCTATTGGCTGCATCAGCCAATAGGATTTTTCCTACCTTAATTCCGATTGGCTGATAGAACTCTATCAGCCAATCGGAATTCAAGGGATGCCATCTTGGATGACGTCACTTAAAAGACCTGTCATTCAGTCGTCGGCCGTCGGATGAAGAGGATGCTCAGCGTTGGATGTCTTGAAGATGGACCCGCTCCGCTCCAGAAGGATGAAGATCGAAGATGCCGCCTGGATGAAGCCTTCTGCCGATCTGGATGTCCTCTTCTGGCTGGATAGGATGAAGACTTCGGACCGTCTGGAGGACCACTTGTGCCCGGCTGGGTGAAGATGGCTCAAGGTAGGGTGATCTTCAAGGGGGTAGTGTAAGGTTTTATTAAGGGGGGATTGGGTGGGTTTTAGAGTAGGGTTGGGTGTGTGGGTTTTAATGTTGGGGGGTATTGTATTCTTTTTACAGGTGAGAGAGCTGATTACTTTGGGGCAATGCCCCGCAAAAGGCCCTTTTAAGAGCTATTTGTAATTTAGTATAGGGTAGGGAATTTTATTATTTTGTGGGCTTTTTTATTTTATTAGGGGATTAGATAAGGTGTAATTAGTTTAAAATTCTTGTAATTCTTTTTTTTCTGTAATTTAGTGTTTTTTTTTTCATAATTTAGTTTATTTAAATTGTAATTAATTGTAGGTAGTTTATGTAATTAGTTTAATTATAGTGTAGTGTTAGGTGTAATTGTAAATTAGGTTAGGGTTTATTTTACAGGTACTTTTGTACTTATTTTAGCTAGGTAGTTATTAAATAGTTAATAACTATTTAATAACTATTGTACCTAGTTAAAATAAATACAAAGTTGCCTGTAAAATAAATATAAATCCTAAACTAGCTACAATGTAACTATTAGTTATATTGTAGCTAGCTTATGGTTTATTTTATAGGTAAGTATTTAGTTTTAAATAGGATTAATTTATTTAATTGTAGTAAATTTATTTAGATGTATTTAAATTATATTTAAGCTAGGGGGGTATTAGGGTTAGGGTTAGACTTAGGTTTAGGTGTTAATAAATTTATAATAGTGGCTGCGATGTTGGCGGTGGCAGATTAGGGGTTAATAAATTTAGTATAGTTGCGGCGACATTGGAGGGGCAGATTAGGGGTTAATAACTATAATGTAGGTGTCGGCGATGTTCGGTCAGTAGATTAGGGTTTCATAAGTATAATGTAGGTGGCGGTGCCCGGAGCGGCAGATTAGGGGTTAATAATATAATGTAGGTGTCAGTGATGTTGGGGGCAGCAGATTAGGGGTTAATAAGTGTAATATTAGGGGTCTTTAGACTCGGGGTTCATGTTAGGGTGTTAGGTGCAGACATAAAATTAATTTCCCCATAGAAAACAATGGGGCTGCGTTAGGAGCTGAACGCTGCTTTGTTGCAGGTGTTAGGTTTTTGTTCAGCCAGCTCAGCCCCATTGTTTCCTATGGGGAAATCGTGCACGAGCACGTTCAGCCAGCTTACCGCTGACTTAAGCAATGCTGGTATTGAGGTGAGATGTGGAGCTAAATTTTGCTCAACGCTCACTTTTCTGAGGCTAACGCCGGCTTGCAGAAAACTTGTAGTGCCAGCTGTTAGAAAAAAAGGCTCGTTAGCAACGCGCCCCTGTTACCACAAAACTCGTAATCTCAGTGAATGTTTCTGTAGATGGTGTGCTATACAAGGGAAATAACAGACACTTAATATCGATTTATAATATAAATATACTTGCCTGAACCTAGACAGTAATAATATATATTTTTTAATAAACACATGATTAAAACACAGAAATATTCAAAAGCATTAATGTGAATTCTGACCTACAATGGAAGTTTGTTAAAGGGCCATAATACCCAAATGTTTAAACACTTGAAAGTGATGCAGTATAGCTGTAAAAAGCTGACTAGAAAATATCACCTGAACATCTCTATGTAAAAAAGAAAGATATTTTACCTCAAAAGTTCCTCAGAAGCCACATCCCATTGTAAAGGATTTCTAAGCAGAATATTAGTATGTATGTCCCGGGACAGCCGAAGGGATGAGCCTCGTGCACTCTCATGTTATTTCCCTATTCAGTGTAAGGAAGTTTAAATGAAATCTCATGAGAGTTAAGTGAAATCTCATGAGATCACAGTAAAAGAGTTCATGGCCTCAGCACTGCTGATGCTGATTGGCTGCTTTTCATTTCTTCATTTTTTTTTTTTTTTTACCTGCAGCTGGGAGCAGCTGAGTATAACTTTTTACACAGAACTTACTCTTCTGAGCTGAGGAGATTGTGAGGTAAAATATCTTCCTTTTTTACATAGAGATGCTTAGGTGATATTTTCCTGTCAGCTTTTTACAGTTATACTGCATCAGCTTCAAGTGATTTAGCATATGAGTATTATGTCCCTTTAAGTTAGATACACATAAAGCCTTTTAAAGGGAGCCATGAAAGAAAAAGTTGATAAAGAAGATGATCAAATATGAAAATGAACCAGAGAAGATCAAGAAAACTTCTGCAAATTAGATTTATACAGTCCAATCCAGCAAATGGCTTGTGAACATGATAAATATGTACATTGTTGATTACTCTAGATATCACAGGACCGATGTCTTGAAGGACAAAATATAAACTAGAGAAATTATTGGCCTTTGTCACAAGTGTTAAAAAGCAGTTAAGCCTAAAGCACTGCTAACAGACAGTATCTGCATAAACTTCATGCAGCTCTGGTTGTCTTCCTTTGGTCAGAGGTTCTTTGGATTTGCCTAATCATCTAGAGGCTAACCAAGCCTTGACACAGTATGTTAAATCATATATTAAAAAAAAGAAATTCTAGAAAATTTGAACACAGTAAAATATGATCTAAAACAGGATGGTAAAGCTTAAAGAATTGTTTTTTTATGGAGATGATCCTATGTATGCTAACAGAATCCCAAAAGTACGAAAATAGTATGGAGATACAACAGAAACATACTTAAAAAATAAAATGCTGATAAAAACAACAAGCAAAACATACTATGACCTTTGCTTTTGGGAATTCATAATATTAGACAAAACAGCCTATGAATATATGCTAGCTGATAAAGATAGGCATCATGCAACAAGTACTTGTCAGAGAGAAATATTGTTAATGTTAGAGAGGATGAGCAACCCAGTACACATGTCAGTGGGTTGAAGTTCCACAGAGACAAAGTCCTCTATAAAAGCTAATATCACAGGGACACTAAAGCTATCTTACAAAACTATATAAAACATGTGATAAAATGTTTGACAATCTATTTACCAAAATAAAAACAATAGGGTACCCTAATTAAAATAAAAGAAAAAGTGGAAATAGTGTCTAAAAAAGATTGAGTATCCAATTCATGTGTCCAGTGAAAAAATAATAATAGTAGGAGCCAATTGGTATTACATAAATCTTCTATAAGATGTGTCCATCCCTTGTGTGAATATGAAATGATATCCAGTTTAAAATAGTCCCAAAAAATATGTAAAAAAGGGGAGAGAAAAATAAAAAATTTATAAAAAAAATTAAAAAATGGTAAATCCAAAACAAACTCTATTGGCATTTTCCTATATGATGATGTATAAAAACATGTAAAAAGAAAATAACATAGTGAAATAATGTATATAACATAGTAACCCCACTTTGTAATGAGGTTTAATGAGGTTTACCGAATATTTGTGTATCCTGGAAACTCGAGCAGTAGATTATCGATGCATTTCAGCCCTAAACAGGGACCTTTTTCAAGAAATCTATAAAAGTTGCTTGTGCTAAGGCCTGCTTATTTGTTGTAAACTAAGAGCTAGATTATGGGGTATATTTAGGTAAGTGCAAGCAGACATGATATGATGTAGCGTATTATGTCCGCTGCACATCGATAAATGCCAACAGCATACGCTGTCAGCATTTATCATTGCACCAGCAGTTCTGGTGAACTGCTGGTGCAATGCTGCCCCCTGCAGATTCGTGGCCAATTGGCCACTAGCAGGGGGTGTCAATGAACCCGATCATATTCGATTGGGTTGATTTCTGTCCACTGCCTCAGAGCAGGCGGACAAGTTATGGAGCACCGGTCTTTAGATAAATTGGCCCCTAAGAGTGAAGTGAAAATTAACGCTCCTGCTTGAGCATCAATTGTGCTAGTATGATTTTTGTGCTCTTCGGGTTGAGCTTGAATTATGATTTGAAAATAAACTGTTTTCACTCTAGCGATAAACAAGAGCAAAAATCCAAAGTTAGAATATTGCGTACGCGTTCACTTATTCCCCCATAAAAATCAATGGAGAAAAAAAAGAGGAAAACAAAACACCTCACTTTCAAACCTGATTGCATATTCTCAAAATGAAAATATGATTATTTCACATTCCAATGTTCTGCACATAGCAGAATATGTTATATTTTTATAAATACATATAATATATATATATATATATATATATATATATATATATATATATATATATATATATATATATATAATGATATAAAGGTATAGATATATAAACATATACTGTATATAGGAATATCTTTTAAAAATACTTCAGCCATATTCAGCTATGTGCAGAACATTGGGAAATGAACTATTTACAGTAAATACATAGTTAAAACCTTTATTAAATATGAATATTGCTTAAATATACTTTTACATGTTTTCATCTACTTAAAGGGACATAATACTCATATGCTAAATTACTTGAAACTAATGCAGTATAACTATAAAAAGCTGACTATCACCTGAGCATCTCTATGTAAAAAAGGAATATATTTTACCTCACAACTTCCTCAGCTCAGCAGAGAAAGTTCTGTGTAAAAAGTTATACTCAGCTGCTGCCCAGCTGCAGGTAAAAAAAAAGAAAAAAAGAAGAAATGAACAGCAGCCAATCAGCATCAACAGTACTGAGGTCATGAACTCTTTTACTGTGATCTCATGAGATTTGATTTAACTCTAATGAGATTTCATAGTAAACTTCCTTAAACTGAATAGGGAAATAAGATGAGTGTTCACGAAGCTCACTCCCTTAGCTGTCCCGGGACAGACATACTGATTTGCTGCTTAGAAGTCCTTTACAATGGGATGTGGCTACTGAGGAACTTTTGACGTAAAATATCTTTCTTTTTTACATAGAGATGTTCATGTGATATTTTCTAGTCAGCTTTTTTTTTTTTATTGAGGTAACGATTAGGCATACAAACAACAAAAACAAACAAAAGACGGTTGCAGTAAAAAACAATAAAACTTCAAAATTGCTTATGACAAGTTGCATTGTATGGGTAACATACTAGAGTTGCTTATGTAATAGAGGCAACTTATAAACCAGATTGCGGAAGGCAAATAGTATATACAACTGCTGCAAGAAGATGTAATAGGAAACAGTTCAGGAACATGCCAATACAAAGTGAGAACCTTCTTATCTTTCTAAGAGGCCACTTTTGGACCTCATAGCAAAAGCAATAAATAGCACTAATGGAAGGTTACACTAATGGTAGGAGGCCTCTCGTGGGCCGCATTGACTATACCTCAGGTTTTAGGTTTAACTAACTGTATATTTGTTAAGAAGGGGGGAAAAAATAAAAAAAATAAATTGGATTTTCTTTCCGATAGAGTCAGATGTCCATAGGAATCTAGGGTATAGGAACCTGGTTGGAATCATACCATGGGTAGCTTTCCTGCACCTTAACAGTTGCATAGGATTGGGAGTGAGTACACTTGCCTTATAATATGCAGGGCTAGGACTATTCACGGGGACATAATATAAGCCCATAGTTCATAGAGGACAAATATCCGTAGTTTGTGAGCTATAGATTTTCAGGGGATATGCTGTGGCGAAGAAAACATCACAGCTCATAACCTTAGCTACGCTAGCTATTATACATCTACGGATGGAACCTTTAATTTGTTAATAGGAGTGTTTAGTCAGAGATAAAGTGAAGAGATACTTTACATTGTATACATATCTTGTTGTGAAAATAAGGTGAAACTTTTATGGGAAGGATTATTGGCAGAACAGCTCCTACAAACATAAATCTAAAGATAAGGCACCCACTAGTTTCTCTGCAATGATAGGATCTTGCCATCCAGGAAGGAGACAGCGAGACTCCGAGACCAACTAATGAAAGAGGAGAAATAGGGACACCCAAGTGTGATTGGGGGAATCAAAATAAGAAATAGTATTGGTATAGGTAATGTTGCTAGGTGAAAGGGAAGAGATATATTTGGCCTGCAAATATATATGAGGTGTGGGTTTTCATAGTTAACTGCACTTATACAAGGTATTTTGAGTTTACTACTCTTTCCCTCTAACCAAATCTCACTATATTGGGTGCAATAAAGATATGTATTGGGATTATCCAGGTAGAATACATAAAAACATCAGTTTTACAAGAAATGTGTTTAACTTGCAGAGATATATTAAATAACTATTCAGCTTTTGTTGCTGTTGCCAACAGGCATTTTTCTGAGACATATCTTCAGTTTGTTGCTCTGATTGCCTTAATGACTCCCAGTCTAGCAGGTACAATAAACATATGGAGGCTGGGAACAGTAAAACATATTAGTGCTACTAATAGAAAAGCATTAAAGATGATATAGATATATTTAACCTGCAAGTGTAAATTAGTTTAGCCTTCAGCTGATATTGCTGTAACCAACAGCACACAGGATGCACAAGAAATATCCTCAGTTTGCTGTTCTAACTGCCTCATCTTAAAATAGACATTAGGAAAATAATCAACTTCCATAGTTAAGACCAACATTTAACTGTATTCATACAAGATATCCTTAGTTTACTGTCATAGCTGCTCTATCAGTTCTCAAACCAGCAGGACTAAAAAAAAAAAAGACATACAAAAGCATTATCTTTTTTGTGAGCATTAGGACACAAAAAAACACAACCTTACAATATAAAATACTTATGTAGTGACTTTTATCACACAAACAAAGTCCCATTTATATTCGGGAGGGTCCGTTTTAGCCTTGGTAGTCCATTAATGTGGGGAGCTGTGGAGGATTTACTACTCACCACCTTTGTCAGTTTGCATGGTGGTGTCTAACCCACTCCCGTTTTATTAGGCAAGAGTTGGTATTGTAGGCTTATATAATCTTGAAACATATGGTCCCATATAATGGACCATCCTCTGGTGCTCTCTAAGAGGCTGAATCTGGAGTGGGGTGAAAGTAGGGTCAGGATTGCAACTGCAACGGGTGCACACTTTGTACTTCCCAAAGTTGACTTATCGGCCTGTAGGTTCACAACAGCTTATTGTGTAGCAGTGAACCAATCTGTGTGACAGCTCAAACCATGACACTCTAGCTCTATCGCCGGATCCGGGCACGGGACAATAGGAGATTGGGAAGGCATAGTGAAGGTTATCACATCTGTCTCCACCTGATGCTCGGGTTGAGTTGCTGCGGTTGCATCTCTGATATGCCACTTGTCTCCAGATAGAACATCAGCTCGCCGTATCATGAATGCTTCCGGCATGGTGTGCTCTCCGTTGCTGGTGCAAGTGCTAAACTGCTGATCCAGGCCGTTGTCATTTCCCCAAGCTGCAGCTAAAGTACTCTTAAGACGCAAGAAGTGTTCATCCAGAATATCCTTAGTTTGTTTGTATGAGAAGGCTACATCCGACTCCATCTGGTAGGTGAAGATGTGGAATCCCCTCAGGGTATATTGCACAGTACAGTTCAGGTACGTTGCGGTCAGTACTATGTGCTGCTTAACAACAAGGCCCAAATGTGCCTCGCCGGGGGGTAAAGTAAAGGCCTCAACCTTAAAGTTTGCTCCGGGTGCTCAAAATCTCAGCGATCTCAATAGTTATGGGCTCATCCGATGCAGGATCTTTAATAAAGTGAAAATTTGATCGTGGAGCTGACAGATGAGCCCCCAGGAGTATTATATCAAGCAAAAATTTCTGGGATGCTGGAGCAGTGTGGAATTGTGCGACCTGTCATGGCCGCCGCCCTGAAGTTCACCTAGTCAGCTTTTTACAGCTATGCTGCATCTCTTTCAAGTGTTTCAACATTTGGGTATCATGGCCCTTTAACCCCTTAATGACCACAGCACTTTTCCATTTTCTGTCCGTTTGGGACCAAGGCTATTTTTACATTTCTGCGGTGTTTGTGTTTAGCTGTAATTTTCCTCTTACTCATTTACTGTACCCACACATATTATATACCGTTTTTCTCGCCATTAAATGGACTTTCTAAAGATACCATTATTTTCATCATATCTTATAATTTACTATAAAAAAAATATAAAATATGAGGAAAAAAAAAAAAAACACACTTTTCCTCACTTTGACCCCCAAAATCTGTTACACATCTACAACCACCAAAAAACACCCATGCTAAATAGTTTCAAAATTTTGTCCTGAGTTTAGAAATACCCAATGTTTACATGTTCTTTGTTTTTTTTGTAAGTTATAGGGCCATAAATACAAGTAGCACTTTGCTATTTCCAAACCATTATTTTTCAAAATTAGCGCTAGTTACATTAGAACACTAATATCTTTCAGGAATCTCTGAATATCCATTGACATGTATATATATTTTTTTAGTATACATCCCAAAGTATTCATCTAGGCCCATTTTGGTATATTTCATGCCACCATTTCACCGCCAAATGCGATTAAATACAAAAAATCGTTCACTTTTTTACAAATTTTTTCACAAACTTTTGGTTTCTCACTGAAATTATTTACAAACAGCTTGTGCAATTATGGCTTAAATGGTTGTAAATGCTTCTCTGGGATCCCCTTTGTTCAGAAATAGCAGACATATATGGCTTTGGCGTTGCTTTTTAGTAATTAGAAGGCTGCTAAATGCCACTGCGCACTACACGTGTATTATGCCCAGCAGTGAAGGGGTTAATTATGAAGCATGTAGGGAGCTTTTAGGGATACTTTTAGCTTTAGTGTAGTGTAGTAGACAACCCCAAGTATTGATCTAGGCCAATTTTGGTATATTTCATGCCACCATTTCACCGCCAAATGCGATGAAATTAAAAAAAACTTAAATTTTTCAAAATTTTAGGTTTCTCACTGAAATCATTTACAAACAGCTTGTGCAATTATGTCACAAATGGTTGTAAATGCTTCTCTGGGATCCCCTTTGTTCAGAAATAGCAGACATATATGGCTTTGGCGTTGCTTTTTGGTAATTAGAAGGCCGCCAAATGCCGCTGCATTTCACACGTGTATTATGGCTAGCAGTGAAGGGGTTAATTATGTAGCTTGCAGGGTTAATTTTAGCTTTTGTGTAGAGCTCAGCCTCCCACCTAAAACATGAGACCCCCTAATCCCTCCCAAACAGCTCTCCCCCCCCATCCCACAATTGTCCCCGCCATCTTAAGTACTGGCAGAAACTCTGCAAGTACTAAAATAAAAGCTATACTTGGGCTTTTTTTTGTTTTTTATTGTGGCATATTTACATATGCTGCTGTGTAGGATCCCCCCTTAGTCCCCAACCTCACTGATCCCCCACCAAACAGCTCTCTAACCCTCCCCCTCTGCCTTAATGGGCGCCATCTTGGGTACTGGCAGCTGTCTGTCAGTACCCAGTTTAGTAACAAATGTGCCTTTTTTTAAAAAAAAATGCCCTTTTCTGTAGTGTAGCTTCCCCCACCCAAGACCAACCCCCCACCCCTTCCAGATCCCTTAGCTGTTATTTCTAACTTTAAAATCTTTTTTTTTTAGCTTTTACCAGCTTTATTTTTCTGTAGTGTAGCGGTTCCCTCCCGCTCCCGCCCCGTGCACGCGCCCGCCCCCCGTGCACGCGCGCGCTCCCGTGCGTGCTCCCGACGGTTCCGCCCCCAAACCCGCCCCCCTTCCCTCCACTCGGCACATTGATGGCCGCCCACCCGCCTCCCAGACTTGCTCCCACCCACCAACGATACCGGCCACCGATGTCTGGTGCAGAGAGGGCCACAGAGTGGCTCTCTCTGCATCGGATGGCCAAGGGGGGTTATTGCAGGATGCCTCCATATCGAGGCATCACTGCAATAACCGGAAAGCAGCTGGAAGCGAGCAGGATCGCTTCCAGCTGCTTTCCAGACCAAGGACGTACGCCACACGTCCTCGGTCATTAACTGTATTTTTTTTGAGGACGTGTGGCGTACATCCTTGGTCATTAAGGGGTTAATGGAAAAGGGCTCCATTGCACTTATATATATGTCTGTATATGTATGTGTTTATGTATGTATATATGACTGTAAATACATACAAGGAGTGCAGAATTATTAGGCAAATTAGTATTTTGACCACATCATCCTCTTTATGCATGTTGTCTTACTCCAAGCTGTATAGGCTCGAAAGCCTACTACCAATTAAGCATATTAGGTAATGTGCATCTCTGTAATGAGAAGGGGTGTGGTCTAATGACATCAACACCCTATATCAGGTGTGCATAATTACTAGGCAACTTCCTTTCCTTTGGCAAAATGGGTCAAAAGAAGGACTTGACATGCTCAGAAAAGTCAAAAATAGTGAGATATCTTGCAGAGGGATGCAGCACTCTTAAAATTGCAAAGCTTCTGAAGCGTGATCATCGAACAATTAAGCGTTTCATTCAAAATAGTCAACAGGGTCGCAAGAAGCATGTGGAAAAACCAAGGCGCAAAATAACTGCCCATGAACTGAGAAAAGTCAAGCGTGCAGCTGCAAAGATGCCACTTGCCACCAGTTTGGCCATATTTCAGAGCTGCAACATCACTGGAGTGCCCAAAAGCACAAGGTGTGCAATACTCAGAGACATGGCCAAGGTAAAAAAGGCTGAAAGACGACCACCACTGAACAAGACACACAAGCTGAAACGTCAAGACTGGGCCAAGAAATATCTCAAGACTGATTTTTCTAAGGTTTTATGGACTGATGAAATGAGAGTGAGTCTTGATGGGCCAGATGGATGGGCCCGTGGCTGGATTGGTAAAGGGCAGAGAGCTCCAGTCCGACTCAGACGCCAGCAAGGTGGAGGTGGAGTACTGGTTTGGGCTGGTATCATCAAAGATGAGCTTGTGGGGCCTTTTTGGGTTGAGGATGGAGTCAAGCTCAACTCCCAGTCCTACTGCCAGTTTCTGGAAGACACCTTCTTCAAGCAGTGGTACAGGAAGAAGTCTGCATCCTTCAAGAAAAACATGATTTTCATGAAGGACAATGCTCCATCACACGCGTCCAAGTACTCCACAGCGTGGCTGGCAAGAAAGGGTATAAAAGAAGAAAATCTAATGACATGGCCTCCTTGTTCACCTGATCTGAACCCCATTGAGAACCTGTGGTCCATCATCAAATGTGAGATTTACAAGGAGGGAAAACAGTACACCTCTCTGAACAGTGTCTGGGAGGCTGTGGTTGCTGCTGCACGCAATGTTGATGGTGAACAGATCAAAACACTGACAGAATCCATGGACGGCAGGCTTTTGAGTGTCCTTGCAAAGAAAGGTGGCTATATTGGTCACTGATTTGTTTTTGTTTTGTTTTTGAATGTCAGAAATGTATATTTGTGAATGTTGAGATGTTATATTGGTTTCACTGGTAAAAATAAATAATTGAAATGGGTATATATTTGTTTTTGTTAAGTTGCCTAATAATTATGCACAGTAATAGTCACCTGCACACACAGATATCCCCCTAAAATAGCTAAAACTAAAAACAAACTAAAAACTACTTCCAAAAATATTCAGCTTTGATATTAATGAGTTTTTTGGGTTCATTGAGAACATGGTTGTGGTTCAATAATAAAATTAATCCTCAAAAATACAACTTGCCTAATAATTCTGCACTCCCTGTATATACAGATAAAAACACATAAATACACATGTACACACACATTTTATATATATATATATATATATATATATATATATATATATATATATATATATAATGTATAATTGGACAAAAAGATGAAGGTAGCACTCTTAGCAACAGGAAAACACCTTTAATAGGAGCAACGTTTCAAGGCTACTTGCCTCTTTCTCAAGCTTACACATACTGAAAATTGAACAAGACTTTATTCACATGGCAATTAGTGGAGGGCCAATCCCCAAGCTCACAAGGGGCGTGTGCAAAATGACATCACACTTGCAAAGAAAAATTAAATTGTTAACCCATTAGAGACTAACTGGAGGATTGGTCCAACAACTAAATACATGCGTATGTTAATACCTCTACCAAGGGTCAAACGTTTTTGGGTACCCCTAGGAATGGAACTTTTCCATGCCTGGGGTGTGCACAATGTAATAGCGTAATTATAGGTGGGGAAATATCTCACCCATACACAGGCAAGAAATTTAAGATCCCAGGGTATTTTACATGTGACTCTACATACGTAGTCTATGCCCTTAAATGCCCATGTGGTCTATTATATATAGGCGAGACCACCCAGAAGGTCAAGGACCGCTTCTGTCAGCACAAGTCCAGTATTGGCAATGAGAAATTGTCTCATCTTCCTGTCCCCTCACATTTTCTGGATAAAGGCCACCAAGCCAATCAATTAAGATTCATGGTGATTGACCATGCAAATAAAAAACCCAGAGGAGGAGACAGGTTGAGAGACTTGTTGTATAGAGAGGCCAAATGGATTTGGCATTTAGATACCATGTCACCAAAAGGTCTCAATAGAGAGTTTGATCTCTTACCATTAATTTAAAATACTTTTGTTTTGTTTTTTAAGTATTCTGTTTTATATTTTTGTTTAAACATTTTTATTTTTTGATCCTATTATGCTATCTCTTGGCTCTGTGTAATTGCTTTTGATTTATATTTGTATTTAGTTGTTGGACTAATCCTCCAGTTAGTCTCTAATGGGTTAACAATTGAATTTTTCTTTGCAAGTGTGATGTCATTTTGCACACACCCCTTGTGAGCTTGGGGATTGGCCCTCCACTAATTGCCATGTAAATAAAGTCTTGTCCACTTTTCAGTATGTGTAAGCTTGAGAAAGAGGAAAGTAGCCTCGAAACGTTGCTCCTATTAAAGGTGTTTTCCTGTTGCTAAGAGTGCTACCTTCATCTTTTTGTCCAATTATATTCCTTCAGATCTTGGTTGGGGGTCTGTGAAGGTTTGAGCACCTATCTCCTGCAAATTCTGCAGTGTTACATATGGAGGGGATGACCCAGGAGTGCTGATCCTAACATTGACTCTATCTATGTATTTACCCACCTTGGGATTACAGCACCCACAATAAACAAATATTTTCTTCAAGGATACTCACCTTATCCCATCAATATGGCAAGTGAAACTGGTATGTTTGCTTACACAGAGGAAGAGGCAGCACGTATTGCCACGCTCACAGTGGGACCCAGGGAGTTTCTCACGGCTCCTGACAAAGATATACAAAAACGGGAACTTGAAAAATTGATTAAAAGACAGATTAACATACAACTCCATTAGACAACATTAGCGGAGTACTACAGAGTCCGCCGGATACCTAGAGGTATGCGCTCACCACTCCAGCCCACCTTCTTTGCTGATAACCCTGAGTTCTGCATTAAATATCAGCAGATTCTCAATAAATCCTCCATGGACATCATGACCTTAAATATTGAATTTTCCAATATGGAACTTAACACACTAGGACCCGCTATTGTCACACAGCAGAACAAGCTCCGGGAAACAACGGTGAAGCGGAGTATGAAAAATTCCTTACCGACATCAAAGATACGACAGATACCTTCAAACAGGAAGTGGAGGAGAGAAAGTGCAGGAAGTTCAGGTGCGACGAACAAGATTACGCTACTGGAAGCGTTTACAGGTGGAACCGCGGCAGGAGGAGATCAGGCAATACGTTTGCCAGGAGACCCAATTACTACACACGGTGGAATGCCGGATCCAACACTGGATCATCATCGGGGTCTGAAGGATCGATGACAGAGCCAAGTAATGCGGTTAACACCTCTACCCAGCCCGCTCCTTTTTTAGGGGTAGGGACAAGTACTGCAAGCGGCGGAGGACCAGGAGAGGCGGCGGTGGGCAGAGGAGTGGACACCCGAGCGAGATCTTACCAACAGCGCAGGAAGAGGTAAATGTAGTTAATCTGTCTTCTAGGACATTGACTGTTCATGACATTTCTGTGCTCAATAAGGGGTTATCGTTTTGCCCCACTGAGGAACCTGACCAGTTTGCCCTGATGATTGACCTCACACAATTCTTTAGGTTACTTAGATTAAAGGCCTTCTTTAATAATCCTACTAAGCCTATTATGAATTTCCCATTGGATTCCAACTCAGAGATGTTTGATATTAGTAACCTGGGACTGCATAGTAAGAGTACTTTTAACCCCTCAGGGGACAATCCAGCTGTGGAGACCTACATTAAGACTGTGGAGACCGAATTTAAAGCAGTGGTTGACAAACACAAACAGAAACAAAGGAATTATAATGTGACCAGAAAAGAATATCAGGCCCTTAGATCTCTTCAGAATGACAGAGACATTACCATCAAGCCGGCCGACAAAGGCGGAGCCTTGGTCATTTTGGACACTACAAAATATAATACTGATATATTGAGACAGTTGGGTGACTCTGATGTCTACAAAATACTGGATAGTGACCCCCTTAGAGAAATTGTTAAAATACTTAAGAGAGAGATTGAAAGGGGTGTTCGTTATAATATCATCAGTCAAAAACTGGCCCAGTTTTTACTAATTAAGAATCCTGTCACTCCAGTTTTTTATGTGATGCCCAAAATTCACAAGAGCTTAACTGACCCTCCTGGCCACCCTATTGTGGCGGGCTTAGGCTCAGTATTAATCATACAGCCCAGTTCTTAGACAAGATTTTGTCACCTCTAGTTAGTTCTGGCAAATCCTATGTTAAAGATACCTTGGATTTTATTTCTAAAATTCAACAATATGATGATTTACAAGATGTATTGTTGTCAACTTGGGATGTGGCATCGTTGTACACTGTCATCCCCCATGGTGTGGGGGTTGAGAGTGTACACAGTGCCCTATCCCAATGTGGTCTTTACAGTGATGTACAATGTGATTTTCTGACCAGGCTACTTGAGCTAGTATTAACTAATAATTACTTTATGTATGACAATCATTTCTATCTACAAAAGAAAGGGACGGCGATGGGGTCAAATGTGGCCCCATCTTACACCTGTTTAACAATGAATTGGGTGGAAGACAAGTATGTTTACACGCATCCGTTGTTTCAGAAAAGGTGTTTAGGGTGGATTCGCTATATAGATGACCTTTTCATCTTGTGGCGGGGCACCCAAGAGGAACTCAATATATTGAAAGGTGATATAGAAAGGGAAGTCCCATTTTTAAGATTCAGTGCAAAAGCAAGTACCACTAATATTGAGTTCCTTGACTCCATGGTATATGTCTCAGGAGGTAAATTGCAGACAGATTTATATACAAAGCCTACTGATCGCAACACATTGTTGCATAGATCTAGCTTTCATCCCCCTAGAACATTCAAAAGCGTACCAAAGTCCCAACTCATACGAGTTAATAGAATTGTCAGTGACCCACAGAAACGTCAGGCAAAATCAGGTCAGATGGTGGAGAAATTAATCAAGAGAGGGTATAGCCCACATGAACTTAATCAGATCCAGGTGGATCCTACTGTTGATCCTGTAGATAAAAACACAGGGTTTTCAAATAGGATCTCTTTTGTGAGTACTTTCAGTACTATGAGTAAGAGCATTTTTCATATAATTAAAAAATATTGGTTTGTGCTGAAGGAGACTTGTCCAGAGATTTCAGAATTTAAAGAATTTACACGAGCAGCTTATCGTAAAGGCAATACTATGGGCAAAAAATTGGTGCATGCGTATGTTAATACCTCTACCAAGGGTCAAACGTTTTTGGGTACCCCTAGGAATGGAACTTTTCCATGCCTGGGGTGTGCACAATGTAATAGCGTAATTAAAGGTGGGGAAATATCTCACCCATACACAGGCAAGAAATTTAAGATCCCAGGGTATTTTACATGTAACTCTACATACGTAGTCTATGCCCTTAAGTGCCCATGTGGTCTATTATATATAGGCGAGACCACCCAGAAGGTCAAGGACCGCTTCTGTCAGCACAAGTCCAGTATTGGCAATGAGAAATTGTCTCATCTTCCTGTCCCCTCACATTTTCTGGATAAAGGAAACCAAGCCAATCAATTAAGATTCATGGTGATTGACCATGCAAATAAAAAACCCAGAGGAGGAGACAGGTTGAGAGACTTGTTGTATAGAGAGGCCAAATGGATTTGGCATTTAGATACCATGTCACCAAAAGGTCTCAATAGAGAGTTTGATCTCTTGCCATTAATTTAAAATACTTTTTTTTTTTTTTTAAGTATTCTGTTTTATATTTTTGTTTAAACATTTTTATTTTTTGATCCTATTATGCTTTCTCTTGGCTCTGTGTAATTGCTTTTGATTTATATTTGTATTTAGTTGTTGGACCAATCCTCCAGTTAGTCTCTAATGGGTTAACAATTGAATTTGTCTTTGCAAGTGTGATGTCATTTTGCACACGCCCCTTGTGAGCTTGGGGATTGGCCCTCCACTAATTGCCATGTGAATAAAGTCTTGTTCACTTTTCAGTATGTGTAAGCTTGAGAAAGAGGCAAGTAGCCTCGAAACGCTGCTCCTATTAAAGGTGTTTTCCTGTTGCTAAGAGTGCTATCTTTTTGTCCAATTATATTCCTTCAGATCTTGGTTGGGGGTCTGTGAAGGTTTGAGCACCTATCTCCTGCAAATTCTGCAGTGTTACATATGGAGGGGATGACCCAGGAGTGCTGATCCTAACATTGACTCTATCTATGTACTGTATATATATAAATCTTTTTGCCTGCCTTTTTTTCTGACACTTGAGATCACATATCTTTGAGCCTTTATAACATTTGTGTGCAGTATTTTTTAAAATCATTTTTATTAGATAGTGTTTGATGTGTTTTGTGCAACTTTTATGTTTTGCGAAACAGTTAACCAGAACTCTATAGTCACAGTAATCATTCTAGCGTAAATCGCGATTGTGCTCATGCAACAGATTTGAAACTGTAAAAGAGCTAGTATGCAAACTACAGAAGGGATATATGGTCAAAAACAGACTGTGGAATTAAGTCTGGCTAAAAAAAGATAAATAGGATGACGTTACTTCTTTTGTATCATTGCAATAAGTATGCCAAGCTGGTTTACTGGCATCATAGATTTTAATTTATACTCAATGAGGCTTTTCATTTGTTAACACAAATTAACTGAGTTGTCTCAGTAAAGAACATTAGGGAAAATAGGAAATTAGAAAAATATATAAACATGGTACATTTCTGAGATTTTTAAACTTTAGTTTTTAAATGTTTAATACTTCTTTTTGATCTGGGAGAAATAAAATGTATATTTTGTGTTGAGTATCTCATTTAATTGAAAGTGTTTCTTTTCATTGTATATTTTACTTTAATATTTAGGTTTGCTACAGTTGTAAATGATTAATTACATTTTGTGTCTTAATTTCAGTAGATTTTATGAAATTCATAAACCTTAGGCATTCAATTCAGTATTCAGCATTTCTACTTCAAAGCACTGAGTTTAATAAGAAACATCAGAATTAAAGATGAAGCATATCTATCTTTATCACCATATGGGTGAATATTTTACCCACAGTGGAGATTAATTTTTTAAATTGAATGCAGAGTGATATTTACAAAATATAACTGTGTCAAATCTGTATTATTAAAAAGTAATAAAGTAATAGAATTTTTATTATTGAGTTGGTTCTCTGTAGTTTCTACAGATTACTTCCATGGTAAGTATCCACATAATAACATTATTGTGTTCCACAGGCAGATACAAAATGTAAGCATTATACTAAAATGCTTTTAAGAATCTAACGTGAAAATCTAAACACACACAGAGTTAATGAATTATTGGAAATGTTAGAAAACCCTTATAATGACTATGATTTTAAAATCAGACAGACTGCTTTGATGTGACCTTAGCAAGGATTCGTTGCGGTTAAATCCATTTCAGGTATATCACTTGAAATATTTGTAAAAGGTCACATTTTTTAGTGAGTTCCTAAATTACCAACAGCAAAATGCTTTTTGCCATCTCTATTTTTTACCCTCTAAGAAACCATCTGGTTCGTTCCAATTAATTAGAATTCCAATTGTGAAGTAGACACTTGGGGGTCGATCCGATAAAAATCGTCGCCTGCAAAAGCTGGCGACGCCAATATTTGCGCGGGTTTGGTATCCTATATACGGCGTAACCTAGAAGTTACGCGCGTATATTTCTGCCGTCGCCCGTAGTTTTTTGGGCCATAGGCAGGTATACCAAACCCGCGCAGTTTGGAATCCAATATACAGCGTAAGGACTTACGTGGCGAAAATGGAGAAATCTTACTCCATTTTCACCTCGCCACAAAAAGCAGCCATAAGAAGCCTTACGCTGAGTATTGGAGCCCCGTAACTCCCTAAACTGGCGGCTAAATAAACTTAACACCTAACGCATGCGCAATGTCTATCTAACTGTCAACCGCGATCTGCTAAATAAAACCCCTAATAAAGTATTTAACCCCTAAACCGCCGCCATCTACATAAACTAACCCCCTACTGTGAGCCCCTAAAATCGCCACCATCTAACTGATCTATCCCCTACTGTGAGCCCCTAAAACCGCCACCATCTAACTGATCTATCCCCTAATCTGACCCCTTACACCGCCGCCAGCTATATTAATATTATTAACCCCTAATGTAATATCCATAAAGTAATAAACTCTATTACCAGCCCTTAAAAGGGCCTTTTGCGGGGCTTTGCCCCAAAGTTAACAGCTCTTTTGCCCTATAACCTGCCCTCCCTACACCGCCGCACCTATATTAATGGTATTAACCCCTAATATAAGCCCCTTACACCGCCGCCTTCTATATTAAAATTATTAACCCCTAATTTAATCTACCTACCCCGCTGCCAGCTATATTATCTATATTAACCCTAAGTATATTATAGTTAATATAGTTATTACATTATATATATTAACTATATTAACCCTAATTATATTAGGGTTAATATAATTAATATAGTTACTATAGTATTTATATTAACTCTATTAACTCTATCTAACCCTAACACCCCTAACTAAATTCTTATTAAATAAATCTAATTTATATTATAAACTAAAATATTCCTATTTAAATCTAAATACTTACCTATAAAATAAACCCTAAGATAGCTACAATATAATTAATAATTACATTGTAGCTATGTTAGGGTTTATATTTATTTTACAGGTAAATTGTTAATTA
The DNA here is from genome assembly GCF_027579735.1 of Bombina bombina. NCBI lineage: Eukaryota > Metazoa > Chordata > Amphibia > Anura > Bombinatoridae > Bombina > Bombina bombina. The sequence continues at coordinate 490,298,140 of NC_069502.1, forward strand.
TTTTAACTAGGTATAATAGCTATTAAATAGTTATTACCTATTTAATAGCTACCTAGTTAAAATAATTACCCAATTACTTGTAAAATAAATCCTAACCTAAGTTACAAATACACCTACACTATCAATAAATTAAATAAACTACAAATATCTATCTAAAAATACAATTAAATAAGCTAAACTAAATTACAAAAAAAAACCAAACACTAAATTACAAAAATAAAAAAAAGATTACAAGATTTTTAAGCTAATTACACCTATTCTAAGCCCCCTAATAAAATAATAAACCCCCAAAATAAAAAAAAAACCCTACCCTATTCTAAATTAAAAATAGTTCAAAGCTCTTTTACCTTACCAGCCCTTAAAAGGGCCTTTTGTGGGGGCATGCCCCAAAGAAAACTGCTCTTTTGCCTGAAAAAAAAACACAATACCACCCCCCAACATTACAACCCACCACCCACATACCCCTAATCTAACCCAAACCCCCCTTAAATAAACCTAACACTACCCCCCTGAAGATCTCCCTACCTTGTATTCACCCCGCCCGGCAGAACTCTTCATCCGATCCGGGCGATGTCCAATCAAGCGGCAAAGAAGAATTCTTCATCCTGGTGATGTCTTTCTCCAAGCGGCAGCAAAGTCTTCTTCCATCGGGCAGCATCTTCCATTAAGCGGCATCTTCAATCTTCATTCTTCGCTCCTCCAACGCGGAGCATCCATCCCGGCCGACGACTGAACGACGAATGAAGTTCCTTTAAATGACGTCATCCAAGATGGTGTCCCTTGAATTCCGATTGGCTGATAGGATTCTATCAGCCAATCGGAATTAAGGTAGGAAAAATCCGATTGGCTGATGCAATCAGCCAATAGGATTGACCTTGCATTCTATTGGTTAATCGGAACATCCAATAGAATGCAAGGTCAATCCTATTGGCTGATTGCATCAGCCAATCAGATTTTTCCTACCTTAATTCCGATTGGCTGAATCAGCCAATCGGAATTCAAGGGACGCCATCTTGGATGACGTCATTTAAAGGAACCGTCATTCGTCGTTTAGTCGTCGGGATCGATGGATGCTCCGCGTCGGATGTCTTCATGATGGTGCCGCTCCTCGTCGGATGGAAGAAGATAGAAAATGCCGTCTGGATGAAGACTTCTTCCAGTCTGGAGGACCTCTTCTGGCCAGATTGGATGAAGACTTCTGCCCATCTGGAGGACCACTTCACCCAGATTCGTTGAGGACTTAGGCCCGGCTGGGTGAAGACGGCTCAAGGTAGGGTGATCTTCAGGGGGTTAGTGTTAGGTTTTTTTAAGGGGGGTTTGGGTGGGTTTTAGAGTAGGGTTGGGTGCGTGGGTGGTGGGTTTTAATGTTGGGGGGGTTGTATTTCTTCTTTTTTTTCAGGTAAAAGAGCTGATTACTTTGGGGCAATGCCCCGCAAAAGGCCCTTTTAAGGGCTATTTGAAATTTAGTATAGGGTAGGGAATTTTATAATTTTGGGGGGATTTTTTATTTTATTAGGGGGCTTAGATTTGGTGTAATTAGTTTAAAATTCTTTTATTTTTTATTTTCTGTAATTTAGTGTGTTTTTTTGTACTTTAGTTAATTTTAGTTAATTTTATTTAATTGTAGGTAATTGTATTTAATTAATTTAATTTATTTAATTAATTAATTTAGAATTTATTTTACAGGCAATTTTGTATTTATTTTAGCTAGGGAGTAATTAAATAGTTAATAACTATTTATTAACTATTGTACCTAGTTAAAATAAATACAAACTTGCCTGTAAAATAAAAATAAACCCTAAGATAGATACAAATGTAACTATTAGTTATATTGTAGCTATCTTAAGGTTTAATTTATAGGTAAGTATTTAGTTTTATATAGGAATAATTTAGTTAATAATAGTAATTTTATTTAGATGTATTTAAATTATATTTAAGTTAGGGGGGTGTTAGGGTTAGACTTAGGTTTAGGGGTTAATTCAGATTAGTGGTTAATAAATGTAATGTAGGTGGCGGCGGTGTAGGGGGGGCAGGATAGGGGTTAATAAATGTAATGTAGGTGGTGGTGTGCTCCCGGAGAGGCGGTTTAGGGGTTAAACATTTTATTTAGTTGGGGCAGGCTCCGGGAGCGGCAGGATAGGGGTTAATAACTTTATGTAGGTGCGGCGGGTCCAGGAGCGGCGGTTCAGGGGTTAATAACTTTATTTAGTTGCGGGGGCTCGGGGTGCGGCGGTATAGGGGGTAAAACAGTATAGTATAGTGTGGGTGCTTAGTGACAGTTTATCAATAAAGCTGTGAAAAAGCCGAAGAGCAGCGAGATCGATGACTGTTAGTTAAAAACAGTCCGCTGCTGCTTTTTGACAGCTTTCTTGATAATTTTGGAGAGCGTATTCAGGTCCGTGGCAGCGATGTTAGGCGAACTTAGGCGTGCGTATTGGTGCCGGCGAATGCAGGTAAGTAGACAGCTTGATAAATAGAGGCCTATATCTGAATATATTTGATGGTTAGATTTTTATACTGCTGATTTTATTTGTTTATCTGATTCATTTGCACCATAAAAAATTCCTTGTATAATTTTCAAATTTAATACTTGCAGAATAAATTAATCTATTCTATTCTATATTACAACTGTTCATTTCTCAAAATGCATGAATAATGTCAGCTTTTCCCCATATTTCTACTAGCCTTATCTCTTTAATCAGTGGAATCTCAAAATATTTTTTTTTTACAGTAGAATGCTAAAAAACCTTACAGTGTGAGTGCTAATAAATATCAGCTTAAGGTTAGTGATGTTGCGAATAGTTCACCGGCGAATTGTTCCCAGCGAACATAGCTTGTTCGCATTCGCTGCGGCGGGCGAACATATGCAATGTTCGATCCGCCCCCTATTCGTCATCATTGAGTAATACTTTGACCCTGTACGTCACAGTCAGCAGACACATTCCAGCCAATCAGCAGCAGACCCTCCCTCCCAGACCCTCCTACCTCCTGGACAGCATCCATTTTAGATTCATTTGGAAGCTGCATTCTTAGTGAGAGGGAGGACAGTGTAGCTGCTGATGATTTAATAGGGAAATCAATAGCTAGGCTAGTGTATTCAGTGTCCACTACAGTCCTGAAGGACTCATCTGATCTCTCCTGTAAGGACAGCATCCCAAAACGCCCTTTTTAGGGCTAGAACATGTCTGCTTTTTTTTTTTTCCTGTGTAATCGAATTGCAGTTGCCTGCCTGCCAGCATGTGTGTCAGGCTCATAGCGTATACTGTGCCCACTTGCCCAGTGCCACCACTCATATCTGGTGTAATAGTATTGTACATTTAAAAAAAACAGCACTTTTTTGACTATGTTAAATAATAGCAGTCAGTTTCCTTCACACATGTGCGTTTCAGTGCCTGCCTGCCAGGGCACAGTGTCACCCCAGTGCAACTCATATCTGGTGTAACAGTAGTGTACATTTAAAAAAACTCTGCAGAAGTGAATGATAAAAAAAGAAGGCGCCACCATAGTGCACAATCAGATGATAATAACACGCCAATAAAACAAGTAAGACCGTACTTACAAGCTGTATGACACTTGAGAAGTGTCACAAACGCCTTCTGGACTGTTAGGAGTCGTCCAGCTAACTCACACTGATGGATTTCAGAATTCCTCTGGGGTGTGAGGGCGGCGATGGTCAAAAGCAAAACAGCATCCAGCAATAGAGGTTTCACAGAGCCGGCTCGTCTTGTACTATCCACTTTCAAAATCCCTATAAGAGAGTGTGAAAAAAGACGAGTACATTTGACAGGTGTAAAAATGTCCCTCCTCCTTCTCTGTAGGGGGTACTGGGTTACAACTACAGAGAAGGAGGAGGGACATTTTTACACCTGTCAAATGTACTCGTCTTTTTTCACACTCTCTTATAGCGATTTTGAAAGTGGATAGTACAAGACGAGCCGGCTCTGTGAAACCTCTATTGCTGGATGCTGTTTTGCTTTTGACCATCGCCGCCCTCACACCCCAGAGGAATTCTGAAATCCATCAGTGTGAGTTAGCTGGACGACTCCTAACAGTCCAGAAGGCGTTTGTGACACTTCTCAAGTGTCATACAGCTTGTAAGTACGGTCTTACTTGTTTTATTGGCGTGTTATTATCATCTGATTGTGCACTATGGTGGCGCCTTCTTTTTTTATCATTCACTTCTGCAGAGTTTAACATCTTGGGACACCAACAAGAAATTCGAAGAAGCAGCCTGCCATCCGTTCCAGATTTCAGGATTTGGATTATGGACTAGATGAACTGTCCAATACTACATTTCCACCATTTACAATATTGGTTTGATTGGGATATTAACCACACTGCTTTTATTTTGCAGTTGTCAGTCTGTATATATTTGCATAGGTGTTTTTAATTTTGACACTCTGTTTGTTTTTTTTCCTTCCAATTTATATATTGGGATTTGGCGCACTGATTTTTATATATAATAGTTACATTTAAAAAAACAACAACACTTTTTTGACTGTGAAATAATAGCAGTCAGTTTCCTTGACACGTGTGCGTTTCAGTGCCTGCCTGCCAGGGCACAGTGTCACCCCAGTGCAACTCATATCTGGTGTAACAGTAGTGTACATTTAAAAAAAACAACACTTTTTTGACTGTGAAATAATAGCAGTCAGTTTCCTTCACACGTGTGCGTTTAAGTGCCTGCCTGCCAGGGCACAGTGTAACCCCAGTGCAACTCATATCTGGTGTAACAGTAGTGTACATTTAAAAAAAAACAACACTTTTTTGACTGTGAAATAATAGCAGTCAGTTTCCTTCACACGTGTGCGCTTAAGTGCCTGCCTGCCAGGGCACAGTGTCACCCCAGTGCAACTCATATCTGGTGTAACAGTAGTGTAGATTTAAAAAAACAACACTTTTTTTGACTGTGAAATAATAGCAGTCAGTTTCCTTCACACGTGTGCGTTTCAGGGTCTGCCTGCCAGGGCACAGTGACACCCCAGTGCAACTCATATCTAGTGTAACAGTAGTGTACATTTAAAAAAAAAACAACACTTTTTTGACAGTGAAATAATAGCAGTCAGTTTCCTTCACACATGTGCGTTTTAGTGCCTGCCTGCCAGGGCACAGTGTTATCCCAGTGCAACTCATATCTGGTGTAACAGTAGTGTACATTTAAAAAAAACAACACTTGTTTGACTGTGAAATAATAGCAGTCAGTTTCCTTCACACGTGTGCGTTTCAGTGCCTGCCTGCCAGGGCACAGTGTCACCCCAGTGCAACTCATATCTGGTGTAACAGTAGTGTACATTTAAAAAAACAACACTTTTTTTACTGTGAAATAATAACAGTCAGTTTCCTTCACACGTGTGCGTTTCAGTGCCTGCCTGCCTGCCAGGGCACAGTGTCACCCCAGTGCAACTCATATCTGGTGTAACAGTAGTGTACATTTAAAAAAACAACACTTTTTTGACAGTGAAATAATAGCAGTCAGTTTCCTTCACACAAGTGCGTTTCAGTGCCTGTCTGCCAGGGCACAGTGTCACCCCAGTGCAACTCATATCTGGTGTAACAGTAGTGTAAATTTAAAAAAAACAACACTTTTTTGATTGTAAAATAATAGCAGTCAGTTTCCTTCACACGTGTGCGTTTCAGTGCCTGCCTGCCAGGGCACAGTGTCACCCCAGTGCAACTCATATCTGGTGTAACAGTAGTGTACATTTAAATAAAACAACACTTTTTTGACTGTGAAATAATAACAGTCAGTTTCCTTCACACGTGTGCGTTTCAGTGCCTGCCTGCCTGCCTGCCAGGGCACAGTGTCACCCCAGTGCAACTCATATCTGGTGTAACAGTAGTGTACATTTAAAAAAACAACACTTTTTTGACTGTGAAATAATAGCAGTCAGTTTCCTTCACACGTGTGCGTTTCAGTGCCTGCCTGCCAGGGCACAGTGTCACCCCAGTGCAACTCATATCTGGTGTAACAGTAGTGTACATTTAAAAAAACAACACTTTTTTGACTGTGAAATAATAGCAGTCAGTTTCATTCACACGTGTGCGTTTCAGTGCCTGCCTGCCAGGGCACAGTGTCACCCCAGTGCAACTCATAGCTGGTGTAACAGTAGTGTACATTTAAAAAAAACAACACTTTTTTGACTGTGAAATAATAGCAGTCAGTTTCCTTCACACGTGTGCGTTTCAGTGCCTGCCTGCCAGGGCACAGTGTCACCCCAGTGCAACTCATATCTGGTGTAACAGTAGTGTACATTTAAAAAAAAACAACACTTTTTTGACTGTGAAATAATAGCAGTCAGTTTCCTTCACACGTGTGCGTTTCAGTGCCTACCTGCCAGGGCACAGTGTCACCCCAGTGCAACTCATATCTGGTGTAACAGTAGTGTACATTTAAAAAAAACAACACTTTTTTGACTGTGAAATAATAGCAGTCAGTTTCCTTCACACGTGTGCGTTTCAGAGCCTGCCTGCCAGGGCACAGTGTCACCCCAGTGCAACTCATATCTGGTGTAACAATAGTGTACATTTAAAAAAAAAAAAAATACAATTTTGACTGTAATAAATTGAATAGCAGTTAGTTGTCTGCAAGCGTTTGTGTCAGGCCTACAGCGTCTACTCTGCCATCTTCTGCCAGTGCACAGTGCCACTCATATCTGTTGTCACAGTAGCTTGCACGCATAGTACCACTAATCGAAAAAAAAAATGACAGGCAGAGGCAGGCCACCTCGCAGGGGCCGTCGTGGTGGTGGTGCTGTGATTCCCTTTGGCCCTAGAATAATGCCCAGTGTTCAGAGGCCACGTACCCCGAACTCGAACAGTTCTGAGGACATAGTTGACTGGCTAACACAGGACACCCAATCTTCTACAGCTTCCGCTCGGAACCTTGATGCACCATCCTCCTCCAGCTTATCTTCGGGCACCTCTCAAGTTACCACTTGCCCGCCTGCCGCCACCACCAACACTAGCACCACAGCCGCTTCACTTAATCTGTCAGAGGAGTTATTTACACATCAGTTGGAAGAAATGAGTGATAGTGATGCGCAACCATTATTGCCAGAGAATGTAGATAACAGGGATATGTTTCAGTCAGGCAGCATTACACACATGGACGTATGGTGTGAAGATGATGATGTTGTACCCGCTGCTGCTTCCATTGCTGAGTTGTCAGATACAAGTGAAGCGGTTGATGATGACGATGCGTCCGTGGATGTCACGTGGGTGCCCGCTAGAAGAGAAGAAAAATAGGGGGAAAGTTCAGATGGGGAGACAGAGAGGAGGAGGAGACGAGTTGGAAGCAGGGGGAGGTCATTGCAAGGAGCTAGTGGCACAGTCAGACAGCATGCATCGGCACCCGAGGTCAGCCAGACAGCACGCCAATCAATGCATGCTGTTGCTACCACCAGAATGCCATCATTGCAGAGCTCAGCAGTGTGGATTTTTTTTTGTGTGTCTGCCTCTGACAACAGCGATGCCATTTTCAACCTGTGCAAAAAGAAACGGAGTCGTGGGAAGTCCAACACCCACCTAGGTACAACTGCTTTGTGAAGGCACATGGTCGCACATCATAAACGCCTATGGGATCAACACATGAGTACAAGTAGCACACAAACTCAAAGCCGCCATCCTCCTCCTGGTCCAGCATCTTCAGCCACATCAACCACTGCTGTCCTCCTTGCCCCCTCTCAACCATCCGCCACTCTGTGTCTCGCCTTGAGCAGTTCCTACTCATCTGCCCACAGTCAGGTGTCTGTCAAGGACATGTTTGAGCGTAAGAAGCCAATGTCACAAAGTCACCCCCTTGCCCTGCATCTGACAGTTGGCTTGTCTGAACTCTTAGCCCACCAGCTTTTACCATAAAAGCTGGTGGAGTCTGAGGTGTTCAAAAAATTTGTAGCTATTGGGACACCGCAGTGGAAGGTACCCGGCCGAAATTTCTTTGCACAAAAGGCAATCCCCCACCTGTACTCGACTGTGCAAAAGGAAGTAATGGCATGTCTGGCACACAGTGTTGGGGCAAGGGTCCATCTGACCACTGATACCTGGTCTGCAAAGCATGGTCAGGGCAGGTATATCACCTACTCTGCGCATTGGGTAAACCTGCTGACGGCTGCCAAGCATGGAATGCGTGGCTCTGCAGAGGAGTTGGTGACACCGCCACGACTTGCAGGTAGGCCTGATGCCACCTCCTCTACTCCTCCTACTCCATCCTCTTTCATAACCTCCTCAGATGAGTCCTCTTCTGCTGCTGTGTCTTGCTCCACATCAACGGCACCCCCCCAGCTCCCCAGGTACTATTCCACATCCCGAATACGGCAGTGTCATGCCGTCTTGGGGTTGACTTGCCTGAAAGCAGAGAGTCACACCGGACCAGCACTCCTGTCTGCCCTGAACGCACAGGTGGATCAGTAGCTGACTCAGTGCCAACTGGAGATCGGCAAAGTGGTTTGTGACAACGGAAGAAATTTGTTGGCGGCATTGAATTTGGGCAAGTTTACACATGTGCCGTGCATGGCACATGTGTGCAATCTGATTGTACAACGCTTTGTGCATAAGTACCCAGGCTTACAGGACATCCTGAAGCAGGCCAGGAAGGTGTGTGGCCATTTGAGGCGTTCCTACACGGCCATGGCACACTTTTCAGATATCCAGCGGCGAAACAACATGCCAGTGAGGCGATTGATTTGCGACAGCCCGACGCGTTGAAATTCAACACTCCTAATGTTCGACCGCCTGCTCCAACAAGAAAAGGCCGTTAATGACTATTTGTATGACCGGGGTGCTAGGACAGCCTCTGCGGAGCTGGAAATTTTTTTGCCACGTTACTGGATGCTCATGCGCAATGCCTGTAGGCTCATGCGTCCTTTTGAAGAGGTGACAAACCTAGTCAGTCACATCAAAGGCACCATCAGCGACATCATACCATTTGTTTTCTTCCTGGAGCGTTCCCTGTTAAGAGTGCTGGATCAGGCCGTAGATGAGCGTGAAGAGGAAGAGTTGTGGTCACCATCACCACCAGAAACAGCCTTATCAGCATCTCTTGCTGGACCTGCGGCAATGCTGGAAGAGGATTGTGAGGAAGAGGAGTCAGAGGAGGAATGTGGCTTTGAGGAGGAGGAAGACTAACCACAACAGGCATCCCAGGGTGCTCGTTGTCACCTATCTGGTACCCATGGTGTTGTACGTGGCTGGGGGGAAGAACATACCTTCAGTGAGATCACTGAGGACGAGGAACAGGACATGAGTAGCTCAGCATCCAACCTTGTGCAAATGGGGTCTTTCATGCTGTCGTGCCTGTTGAGGGACCCTCGTATAAAAAGGCTGAAGGAGAACGACCTGTACTGGGTGTCCACGCTACTAGATCCCTGGTATAAGCATAAAGTGCCTGAAATGTTACCGAATTACCGCAAGTCAGAAAGGATGCAGCAGTTCCAAAATAAATTATAAAGTATGCTTTACACAACGTATAAGGGTGATGTCACAGCACAACGGGAATCTAACAGGGGAAGAAGTGAAAGTTATCCTCCTCCCACGACCACGCCGGCAAGGACAGGACGCTTTACAGACATGTTGTTGATGGAGGACATGCAGAGCTTTTTAAGTCCTACGCATCGCCACAGCCCTTCGGGGTCCACACTCAGAGAATGACTCGACCGACAGGTAGCAGACTACCTCGCCTTAACTGCAGATATTGATACTCTGAGGAGCGATGAACCCCTTGACTACTGGGTGTGTAGGCTTGACCTTTGGCCTGAGCTATCCCAATTTGCGATAGAACTTTTGGCCTGCCCCGCTTCAAGTGTCCTGTCAGAAAGGACCTTCAGTGCAGCAGGAGGTATTGTCACTGAGAAGAGAAGTCGCCTAGGTCAAAAAAGTCTAGATAACCTCACCTTTATTAAGATGAATGAGGGATGGATCCCGAAGTGACTGACAGTGGGCGATACATTCAAGTAAAAAAGGCCTGATGAGATGAGCTGCCTTGGGCTAAAAATGGTCCACACACTGCTGTATTTTATCTCTGAATGCCGGATGACTTGCGTGACTTATCCGCCACCAACTAGGGTTCAAGCCGCAATGTTTTAGGGCACTTTCTGCCTGGGAAACAAACATCAATTTTTCGGGCCGCTGCTACAGCAGTGGCTGCAACAATACCTAATTTTTCAGGCATGTGTACATGCCTAATTTTTCTGGCCTCTGGTGCTGCACTGTGGCTTCAAAAACCAAACAAAAAAAAAGGCACATAACAGGGATTAAACTGATAGGAAAAGTACTACTTAACACACCACTCCTATCTGGTGGCACATTAGATTGCACACACAGTGCTCCAAATTTGAAGTAGGAGGTCTGACCAAGCATCTTTTTCCATCTCCCGGTTCTTAAAATCGATGCCATATACACGTCCCCTGATAGGGGACGTAACAGGGATTAAACTGATAAGAATAGAACTACTTAACACACCACTCCTATCTGGTGGCACATTAGATTCCACGCACAGTGCCCCAAATTTGAAGTAGGAGGACCGACCAAGCATCTTTTTCCATCTCCCGGTTCCTAAAATTGATGCCATATACACGTCCCCTGATAAGGGATGTAACAGGGATTAAACTGATAAGAATAGTACTACTTAACACACCACTCCTATCTGGTGGCACATTAGATTTCATGCACAGTGCCCCAAATTTGAAGTAGGAGGTCCGACCAAGCATCTTTTTCCATCTCCCGGTTCCTAAAATCAATGCCATATACACGTCCCCTGATAGGGGACGTAACAGGGATTAAACTGATAAGAATAGTACTACTTAACACACCACTCTTATCTGGTGGCACATTAGATTGCACGCGCAGTGCCCCAAATTTGAAGTAGGAGGACCGACCAAGCATCTTTTTCTATCTCCCGGTTCCTAAAATCGATGCCATATACACGCCCCCTGATAGGGGACGTAACAGGGATTAAACTGATAGGAATAGTACTACTTAACACACCTTATAATAATGCAGAGAGAGGCAACGCAGAGAGAGGAGTCTGAAGAAGAGGAGTCCGAGGAGGAAGGTGGCTTTGAGGAGGTGGAAGACCAAACACAGCAGGCGTCCCAGGGGGCTTCTTGTCACCTTTTGGGGACCCTTTGTGTTGTACGTGGCTGGGTGGAGGAAGAGACCATCAATGACATCAGTGAAGACAAGGAACGGGACATGGCTAGCTTGGTATCCAACCTTGTGCAAATGGGGAGTTTGCGGTTGTGCAAATGGACTGTTTGCGGTTGTTTGCGGTGCATTAAAGGGGCAGTCTAGGCCAAAATTAACTTTCATGATTCAGATAGAGCATGTAATTTTAAACAATTTTCCCATTTACTTTTATCACCAATTTTGCTTTGTTCTCTTGGTATTCTTAGTTGAAAGCTTAACCTAGAAGGTTCATATGCTAATTTCTTAGACCTTGAAGACCACCTCTTTCAGATTGCATTTTAACAGTTTTTCACTACTAGAGGGTGTTAGTTCACGTATTTCATATAGATAACACTGTGCTCGTGCACGAGAAGTTATCTAGGAGCAGGCACTGATTGGCTAGACTGCAAGTCTGTCAAAAGAACTGAAAAAAGGGGCAGTTTGCAGAGGCTTAGATACAAGATAATCACAGAGGTTAAAAGTATATTATTATAAATGTGTTAGTTATGCAAACTGGGAAATGGGTAATAAAGGGATTATCTATCTTTTAAAACAATACAAATTCTGGTGTAGACTGTCCCTTTAAACAGGGAGTTTGGTCTGTCACTGTGAAGCGGGCGTAATCCTTACACTACCTGATCGATACAACATCATACCTGATGTTTTAAAGCACGTTATTCCAAACAATTTAGGAATGTTAGGTGATTTATGCCCTTTATGGCTTAAAACCAGACTCTGCATGGGGGGCGGAATCTAGCCACCCTAGAAGATGGCTGCTATCTAGAAGGGCTCCCATCTCCCACACCGACTAAAAGCCCCATCTTGTTGGTAAAAACCCTTTCCTTCCCTCCCTACCCATACCTATACAACCTAAGCAACTAGGCTCTCAATCGGCACTGACATTAAAAAGCGCCGATCTGACTAACCGCAATTTGTGAGGAGCTCCGGTCTGAGGCCTCACTTGAAACAGCACACGCCTCAACTTTGGCTGCAAACTGTCTTTATCTGGGGATGACGTTAGCGCCAGAGTCCTGCATCGAGCCCCGTAAATCCCGCACTGAACCGGAGCAGAAAAGATGAGGTAAAGCCACAACCACATCGCAGGGGGAAATCAGAGATGCGCCATACTTATTAGTGGGGCCGTTGCCTACAGTAAGAGGCAGGGGCCTGTTCAAAAGCTCCCTAGTTTCACGTACCACGGTGCTTGCACACCCAGAATGAGAGCGGTTTGATAGAGGAGGCATCTGGGTCATTGATACCGCTTGAGCACACCACAGATTAGAATCAAAGCCATAACAGCACAGTTCTATATCTCACAGGGACACTCCGGTATAGGCTTGCTCTTAAGGCATGTTATACCCTATAGAGACACACATTGATATTTCTTATATATCACAAGGGATGCAAGCTGTATACAAAGTATGGACTTTGCCTGGTTTGGCTGACAACAATTGGATTTATTCAGCAGACTACATTTAATAAAAAATAAATAAATAAATATAATAATAATAAACAAAGCAACAAGAAAGAAAAAAAAAGGGAAAGAAGGGGTATAAGGAAAAGGGAAATAATAAAAGTGAAAAAAGAATCAGGAGACATCTTAAACCCCACCTCTCTCTCAAACACTACTGACGCAATAAAGAAGCTCAGCTTATTCCACAGGCCTTAGAGATACTTCAAAGAACACTTCCAGCTATAACACTTGATTAATAAGGTGATGCCTTGCAAGAGGCAGACAAAAGGTGACAAGACCTCCAAGCTTCTTAGCCAATACTTGAAACCCAAGGAACCAATTTCCCTAACAGAGGTGGAGGTAGCTGGAGACATGCAGGCATCCTCAGGACTCTCCCCTTCAACAGGAGACCCAGACCCCAGCACATTTGTCACAAAAAGAGATATTGTGAACTTATCCTCAAAAGACGACATCAAAATTGTGCTACATGAAATGAGGACCCTATTCGGGGACCTACGTAAAGACCTAGGTGCCATGGAAAAAAGGGTAGTCTCTTTAGAAAGTAACCAAGAATCCCTTGTGGCGGAAGTCCAGTCTAATTCCTCTAGCATCCAAGACCAAGAAGTTAAAGGGACATTCCACCCACATTTTTTCTTTTATGATTTAGAAAGAGAATGCAATTTTAAACATCTTTCTAATTTACTTATATTATCTAATTTGTTTTATTATCTTGATATTCTTTGATGAAAAGCATATCTAGATATGCTCACTAGCTGCTGATTGGTTGCTGCACATAGAAGCCTTGTGTGATTGGCTCACCATGTGCATTGCTTTTTCTTCAACTAAGGATATTTAAAAAATGAAGCAAAATAAATAATGGAAGTAATTTGTAATGTTGTTTTTATTTATATTCTCTATCTGAATCATGAAAGAAAGATTTTGGGTTTAGTGGCCCTTTAAGCGTGAGGTATTCTGGATCTTTCATTTAAGAACCAGAGTTCCTCAGGGACTAAATTCCAGATATGATCTTATGAATTTTTGGGAATAAATCCACAGTCTCTGTTTTATTCTTTTAAATTCATTAATATCTGGCAATACATTTCATTACTATATCCATTCATTATTAAACATCTGATTGGCCTTCATTTATGCACTATATTATATACCTAATTTAATGTACTATTATTTATTATATTGCAATTGGAACTAGGACACTTTGTGTTAACTATAGGTCCTTTTAAATTTAATACCATCTTAAAATAATTTTCATCTATGAAACTCTGGATATATGAGCTTTTATATGTGTGCTCTCTGAGAAATGTATACTCTTAATAAGCCTCAGCCATAGAGATAGGTCTTTTATTTAATATAGTACATCATTTATATTTATAAGCTGTATGTTGTACATTCTCATATCCTTGGTATTTATTATCCGCTAGATTTGGAGTTTTGTCGGTAACGACCCGAAAAACTAACGCCGGCTTTTTTCTGGCCGCACCATAAAAATAACTCTGGTATTGAGAGTCCACATAAAGGCTGCGTTAGGCTCCAAAAAAGGAGCATAGAGCATTTTTAACGCAGCTTCAACTCTCAATACCAGCGGTGCTTACGGACGCGGCCAGCCTCAAAAACGTGCTCGTGCACGATTCCCCCATAGGAAACAATGGGGCTGTTTGAGCTGAAAAAAAACCTAACACCTGCAAAAAAGCCGCGTTCAGCTCTTAACGCAGCCCCATTGTTTGCTATGGGGAAACACTTCCTACGTCTGCACCTAACACTCTAACATGTACCCCGAGTCTAAACACCCCTAACCTTACACTTATTAACCCCTAATCTGCCGCCCCCGCTATCGCTGACACCTGCATTTTATTTTTAACCCTTAATCTGCCTCTCCGTAAACCGCTGCTACTTACATTATCCCTATGTACCCCTAATCTGCTGCCCCTAACACCGCCGACCCCTATATTATATTTATTAACCCCTAATCTGCCCCCCACAACGTCGCCTCCACCTGCCTACACTTATTAACCCCTAATCTGCCGACCGGAGCTCACCGCTATTCTAATAAATGTATTAACCCCTAAAGCTAAGTCTAACCCTAACACTAACACCCCCCTAAGTTAAATATAATTTACATCTAACGAAATTAATTAACTCTTATTAAATAAATTATTCTGATTTAAAGATAAATACTTACCTGTAAAATAAATCCTAATATAGCTACAATATAAATTATAATTATATTGTAGCTATTTTAGGATTAATATTTATTTTACAGGCAACTTTGTAATTATTTTAACCAGGTACAATAGCTATTAAATAGTTAAGAACTATTTAATAGCTAAAATAGTTAAAATAATTACAAAATTACCTGTAAAATAAATACTAACCTAAGTTACAATTAAACCTAACACTACACTATCAATAAATTAATTAAATAAACTACCTACAATTACCTACAATTAACCTAACACTACACTATCAATAAATTAATTAAATAAAATTCCTACAAATAAATACAATTAAATAAACTAGCTAAAGTACAAAAAATAAAAAAGAACTAAATTACAAAAAATAAAAAAATATTTACAAACATAAGAAAATTATTACAAAAATTTTAAACTAATTACACCTACTCTAAGCCCCCTAATAAAACAACAAAGCCCCCCAAAATAAAAAATGCCCTACCCTATTCTAAATTACTAAAGTTAAAAGCTCTTTTACCTTACCAGCCCTGAACAGGGCCGTTTGCGGGGCATGCCCCAAGAAGTTCAGCTCTTTTGCCTGTAAAAAAAAACATACAATACCCCCCCCCAACATTACAACCCACCACCCACATACCCCTAATCTAACCCAAACCCCCCTTAAATAAACCTAACACTAAGCCCCTGAAGATCTTCCTACCTTGTCTTCACCTCACCGGGTATCACTGATCGGTCCTGGCTCCGATATCTTCATCAAACCCAAGCGGGGGCTAGACATCCACTGAAGAAGTTCGGAAGAGGGTCAAAAGTCTTCATCCTATCCGGGAAGAAGAGGCGATCCGGACTGGCAACCATCTTGATCCAAGCGGCATCTTCTATCTTCATCCGATGACGACCGGCTCCATCCTGAAGACCTCCACCGCGGACCCATCTTCTTCCGGCGACGTCCAACTGAAGAATGACGGTTCCTTTAAGGGACATCATCCAAGATGGCGTCCCTCGAATTCCGATTGGCTGATAGGATTCTATCAGCCAATCGGAATTAAGGTAGGAAAATTCTGATTGGCTGATGGAATCAGCCAATCAGAATCAAGTTCAATCCGATTGGCTGATCCAATCAGCCAATCAGATTGAGCTCGCATTCTATTGGCTGTTCCGATCAGCCAATAGAATGCGAGCTCAATCTGATTGGCTGATTGGATCAGCCAATCGGATTGAACTTGATTCTGATTGGCTGATTCCATCAGCCAATCAGAATATTCCTACCTTAATTCCGATTGTCTGATAGAATCCTATCAGCCAATCGGAATTCGAGGGACGCCATCTTGGATGACGTCCCTTAAAGGAACCGTCATTCTTCAGTTGGACGTCGCCGGAAGAAGATGGGTCCGTGGTGGAGGTCTTCAGGATGGAGCCGGTCGTCATCGGATGAAGATAGAAGATGCCGCTTGGATCAAGATGGTTGCCGGTCCGGATCGCCTCTTCTTCCCGGATAGGATGAAGACTTTGGACCCTCTTCTGGACTTCTTCAGTGGATGTCTAGCCCCCGCTTGGGTTGGATGAAGATATCGGAGCCAGGACCGATCGGTGATAGCCGGTGAGGTGAAGACAAGGTAGGAAGATCTTCAGGGGCTTAGTGTTAGGTTTATTTAAGGGGGGTTTGGGTTAGATTAGGGGTATGTGGGTGGTGGGTTGTAATGTTGGGGGGGGTATTGTATGTTTTTTTTTACAGGCAAAAGAGCTGAACTTCTTGGGGCATGCACCGCAAAGGGCCCTGTACAGGGCTGGTAAGGTAAAAGAGCTTTTAACTTTAGTAATTTAGAATAGGGTAGGGCATTTTTTATTTTGGGGGGCTTTGTTGTTTTATTAGGGGGCTTAGAGTAGGTGTAATTAGTTTAAAATTGTTGTAATATTTTTCTTATGTTTGTAAATATTTTTTTATTTTTTGTAACTTAGTTCTTTTTTATTTTTTGTACTTTGGCTAGTTTATTTAATTGTATTTATTTGTAGGAATTGTATTTAATTAATTTATTGATAGTGTAGTGTTAGGTTAATTGTAGGTAATTGTAGGTAGTTTATTTAATTAATTTATTGATAGTGTAGTGTTAGGTTTAATTGTAACTTAGGTTAGTATTTATTTTACAGGTAATTTTGTAATTATTTTAACTATTTTAGCTATTAAATAGTTCTTAACTATTTAATAGCTATTGTACCTGGTTAAAATAATTACAAAGTTGCCTGTAAAATAAATATTAATCCTAAAATAGCTACAATATAATTATAATTTATATTGTAGCTATATTAGGATTTATTTTACAGGTAAGTATTTATCTTTAAATAGGAATAATTTATTTAATAAGAGTTAATTAATTTCGTTAGATGTAAATTATATTTAATTTAGGGGGGTGTTAGTGTTAGGGTTAGACTTAGCTTTAGGGGTTAATACATTTATTAGAGTAGCGCTGTGCTCCGGTCGGCAGATTAGGGGTTAATAATTGAAGTTAGGTGTCGGCGATGGTAGGGAGGGCAGATTAGGGGTTAATACTATTTATTATAGGGTTAGTGATGCGGATTAGGGGTTAATAACTTTATTATAGTAGCGCTCAGGTCCGCTCGGCAGATTAGGGGTTAATAACTGTAGGCAGGTGGAGGCGACGTTGTGGGGGGCAGATTAGGGGTTAATAAATATAATATAGGGGTCGGCGGTGTTAGGGGCAGCAGATTAGGGGTACATAAGGATAACTTTGTTGGCGGCGCTTTGCGGTCGGCAGATTAGGGGTTAATAAGTGTAGGCAGATGGAGGCGACGTTGAGGGGGCAGATTAGGGGTTAATAAATATATACAGGGGTCGGCGGTGTTAGGGGGAGCAGATTAGGGGTACATAAGGATAACGTAGGTGGCGGTCGGCAGATTAGGGGTTAAAAAAATGTATTCGAGTGTCGGCGATGTGGGGGGACCTCGGTTTAGGGGTACATAGGTAGTTTATGGGTGTTAGTGTACTTTAGAGTACAGTAGTTAATAGCTTTAGAAACCGGCGTTAGCCCAGAAAGCTCCTAACTACTGACTTTTTTCCTGCGGCTGGAGTTTTGTCGTTAGATGTCTAACGCTCACTTCAGAAACGACTCTAAATACCGGAGTTATAAAAATCCCATTGAAAAGATAGGATACGCAATTTACGTAAGGGGATCTGCGGTATGGAAAAGTAGCGGCTGAAAAGTGAGCGTTAGACCCTATTGTGAGTGACTCCAAATACCGGCGGTAGCCTAAAACCAGCGTTAGGAGCCTCTAACGCTGGTTTTTTCACGGCTACCGCCAAACTCCAAATCTAGGTCTTAGTGCATTAATTCAGTGATGTTTGCTTCACATTTCAAAACTGACATAATATCAATATTTAACACTATTATGTTATGGTCTGCACTGTTAATATTAGCACAATTTCTTTTTCTTTTTCTCTTTCTATTCTCTATTCTATCCTTTGGTGAAAAATGTTTAGCTTTGGCATCAGGCATTCATGGGTTAAATTAAATTTTGTTAAGATTTGTAGGTGTTACTCCCATTTTTAATTGTATCCAATCAGGTATCATTTTACCTGTATTAAGACACATCTCTTGATAGCCCTGCTTGCTATGATTACGGCCTGAGGGCTGAAACATGTCAGCATTAGTGCTACACTTACTTTCTGTTGGGATGTTTCCTGCTGTTCTCTGAATTTTTAACTTGGTTCAATAAAAGACATTTTATTTATCTAAACAGTGGCTCTACTCCTTTTTATACAAGAAGTTAAGCTACACATACTTTCCGAAAAATTAGAAGACCTGGAGAACAGGACACGTAGAAACAATCTCCGAATAAGGGGAGTCTCTGAAACCGTCTCCCCTCCAGCTATTGAGGGATACCTCCAGGCTTTATTTAGAGTTATTAAAGACAACCCATCTGCTGGGGATATCCAGATTGAGCACGCCCATAGAGCCCTACGCCCCAAGTCCCCTCCTAAAGCCCCTCCGAGGGATATCATAGTCAAATTTCTAAAGTATAAAGATAAAGAAGATCTATTACGCAGCTCCAGGGAGAAACACCCTATTCTACATGCAGGAGAAGAAATACAGCTTTTTACAGATCTCTCCCATGCTACCCTGCAGAAAAGGAGAGAATTATCCCACATCACCTCCACTGAAGTGAGGCATGGAGTCGCCTATAGATGGGGATTCCCAGTTTCTCTGATTGCCACAACCAACAACAGAACATCTATTTCAGACCGGGATTGGATCCTAACATCTTCTACAGAGAACTCTCACTTCCCACACATCAAAATGAATGTGATACCCCTGGCCCTTCCCAGGAGCCACCACGGAGATGAGGAACCTGCAAGTGTTACTCCTATCTTGCATTAACACATGCTACCTATCATGGTACCCTCCATACCAAAGTAATTTTCCACAGGGCCACAGAAAAAGGTGTGGTATGTACTGATATTCCAGGCAGAAGCCAGAGGTGAGTGTTTTCTTATATAATTTGCCTCCACTGACTGCACACAGAATTTAGCTCAGGAAAATTGAGGAAGTACCACTGAACTGTCCCCACTTCAGCTAACTCTGGACTCTCGTAAGGGGATTATTCCTCTTCCCATGAAAGGACAGACCTTAATACTAGATTAGTTTTAGGTCCACATGGTTTGAGTTCTGTTCGCACTAGTTAGAGATGTTTCTCAATGCTTAATATTCTGTAATAATGCTAGTTCCACAAAGACCGTCTGCTATTCACCTGTTGATCCAATTAGGTTTAACACAATGTAATCTACTGAATTCATAAATAGGGATAACAACGTTATAGAAATGTGTTACTGTTGTCCTCTATATGCTTACTTGTCATTTATTTTTGTATATTTGATTTAAAAAGTCTATTGTTGCTACCTGAAAACTCTCCTGCCTATTTGTATACTGTTTCAGAGGTTTAAAGTATGATGTTTGCAATTAATTTAGTGTCTAAAATTCACTAGTTAGAGATGCTTCTCAAAGTGTAACATACTGTAATAATGCTAGACCCACAAAGACCCTCTGATATTCACCTGTTGATTCAATTTGGTTTAACACGATGTAACCTACTGAATTCATATATAGGGATAACAACATTATAGAAATGTTTTACTGTTGTCCTCTTTATGTTTACTTATCATGTATTCTTGTATACGTGATTTAAAAAGTATATTGTTGTTTCCTGAAAACTCTTCTGACTATTTGTACATTGTTTCAGAGGTTTAAGGTATGATGTTTGCAACTAATTGCATGTTTAAAATTGCCCATTATTATCTCAACTTCACTCAGAATCTAATGCATGTGACTATATCCTCTATCCTCACACTCTTTGACCTCTACATCTGCCATCTCAACATCTTCAAGTTCAGGATTCAATTAGCTCCAAATAGGAGCTCAGAGTTTAATATAACTGGTTGTTCCACCCTACATCTATATAAAGAATACACCACACCCTCCCTTCCCTCTCTGTCTCCCTCCCCCTCTCCCCCATCCCCCCTCTCCCCATTCTCCCCTTAAATCCCATCTTTTCCCCCTTCTCTCCCTCCTCCCCTTCTCTTTCCAACTACCCCTATGCCAACAAACAATTACACTTTAAGATTAACTCTCCACCTAGTCGGTCGTGGTGATACTTCCCCTGTCTCGTCGACTACACGAAGGTTACTCAAGCTGTTAATAGATTACGGATAAACAACACATAACCCTCCCCTGAGGACTAATCTGTTGCCTCATTATACAACCTAATCTGGCTGTTTGTACCTTCTAGGCCAACTTTCTCTATACTTCTCTTCACTATCGTTAACTTTCTCTCTCCCTTTCTCACCCAGTTTTCTTTCTTTTTTTTTTCCCCTCCTCTCCATTATGCCAGACAAACACAGTAGATTTAAAGATCATTCCTTCAAAATTACATCCATAAACGCCAAAGGCCTAAACAGCCCAGGCAAGCTCTCTATAGCAATTAGGGAGCTGAATAAACTAAAAAGCCAAGTCATATTATTGCAAGAAACCCACTTCCAGAGAGGTATGGAACCCTGGTGGTCTCCTCCCCATAACACATTTTGCATCGGGCCCAGACAAAAAGGGGGTGTTGGCATCCTCATTCATAAATCCCTACCAGTACAGTCAGATTACCTTGTTAAAGACTCGGAAGGGCGGTTCATCCTTCTGGTGGGCACCCTCTTCGGTCAACATATCACAATTCTAAATGTATACGCCCCTAACCAATCCCAAGGTACTTTCTTTAAAAAAATCTCGAACTTACTGATGGACCATGCTAAGGGGGTGGTTCTCCTAGCGGGAGATTTCAATCTTATTTTTGACCCCAGCCTAGACTCCTCGAGAGGAGTGTCTACCACTCTTAAGTCCACTCTAAGAACAGTCAAAAATTCCCTCAATACTTTGGATCTACATGATATTTGGAGAACGTTACAAATAAATGAAAGGGACTATACCTTTTACTCCCCTCCACATAACTGTTACACACGGATTGGCCATATTATGACAGACTCCCATGGTCTCTCACTTGCTGAACATTGCTCCATCGGTAATATTACTTGGTCCTATCATGCCCCTATCACTTGCTCCATGCTCTGGCCTGGCTTACCGATAATTAATAAAACCTGGAAACTAGATGACACTATATTTGATAATCCTATATTCACGGGAGAAGTAGAAAAGTCTCTAACAGAATACTTTCTAATTAATGAAAACACAACATCCTCTCCTCTACTGGAATGGGAGGTCTTTGTATCAAGCAAGGTGCTCAACTAGCCAAACAATCCAGGGTTCTCCATACCACTCTCCTAGACAGAATTAATGTTTTAGAAAAAGCACATAAAAAGAACCCAGACAACATTACTATCATGCAAGACTTACTACTAGCCAGGTCAGACTTAAAGCAATACCTCACCAAACTACATCAGCGTAATGCATTGTGCCTTAAGCAATACTATTACGAGGGGGGCAACAAACCCGGGAAATCCTCACGAGAACACTCCTCAGGAAAGAACTGTCATTCTATATCCATGCCATAAAATCTAAAGACGGTACCCCGGTTTCCAGCACCAAACTTATAGCCTCGACTTTCAGGGACTTTTATAGGTCACTGTATAACATAGACGACTCAGCTAACATCTCACACACTCAATCAGATCAGAGTACCCTAGAAGAACAAACAAATAATTATTTTAGCGACATTAACCTTCCATCATTGGCAGAGGAAGAGAGACTTGACCTAGCCTCCCCTCTCTCAGAAGAGGAACTACTTATCGCAATTGGAGATATACCGTCTGGTAAGAGCCCAGGGCCGGACGGTTTTACCTCTAGATACTACAAACTCTTTAGTAAAATACTATCTCCTCACTTACTAAAACTTTTCAATACCCTAAGGGACAGGCCTGTCTTATCCAATTCACTTCTGGAAACACATATAACAGTCATCCCCAAGCCGGGGAAGCCGGCCAATTGCCCAGAGAATTTTAGTCCCATCTCTCTTATAAACTCGGACATGAAGCTTTTGGCGAAGGTCCTCGCTAACAGACTAAATAAATACTTACCAAAATTGATTGACACGGACCAAGTTGGCTTCATTCCGGGCCACAAAGCCCGTGACAACACCATTAAAATCTTGCAAATAATTAATTATGCCAAGGTTACAAAAGTCCCGATGGTCCTTTTTTGCAATGGACGCGGAGAAGGCCTTCGACCGGGTTCGATGGTCTTTTCTTCGCAGAGCTTTATCCGAGATGGGAATCCCAGATCCTTTTTTGAATACGGCCATGGCTTTGTATTCCTTTCCAAACGCAAAAATTAGAATTAACGGCACCCTTTCCGACTCTTTTGCAATTAGTAACGGCACTAGACAGGGCTGTCCCTTATCCCCGCTTCTCTTCACCATCTCCATCGAGGTATTAGCACAAAAAATTAGGAAGAACATGGAGATTACTGGTGTAGTGATGGGTGAACATGAACACAAACAAGCTCTCTACGCGGACGATGCGCTTTTTTCGCTAACGAATGCAGAGACATCTATACCTGCACTGCTTGATGAAATGGCTATAGTAAGATTTCTAATTTCCAACTTAACATCTCTAAATCTGAAATTCTCAACATCAACACTAATACAACACATATACAACACTTAAGCAACCTTCACCACATTCCAATCGCACATCACAAACTGAAATATCTAGGGATTTACCTCACACCAACTTCTCAAGACCTATATAAACTCAACTACAACACTATAAAAAATGAAATAATTAGAGACCTTTCTGTCTGGAATAACAAAACCTTTCTGTCTGGAAAAAAAACTTTCATGGCTAGGGAGAATAGGGGTTCTGAAGATGAATGTCCTACCTCGTGTCTTATACTTGTTCCAGACCCTCCCGATACAGCTTCCTGATGGATACATAACCCAATTACAAAAAGCTTTTGACCAATATATTTGGGATGGCGCTAGGCCTAGAATCCAGAGAAAAACTATGTATCTCTCTAGGGATAATGGTGGTTTGGGGGCCCCAAGCCTATATTCTTACAAACTTGCAATTACCCTCCAACATATAGTAGAATGGGCACACAACTCAATTGACAAAGCATGGATACACATTGATAGACAAATTTTTAAAACCAACAATTTAGCAACGCTGGCATGGACGCCTCGCCCAAAGAGACCCAAGATAACCGAAAAATACCATATCTCAGCAGGGGTTCTATCAGAATGGGATAAGCTAGTATCCACCAGTACGCACATCTCCTCACTAGATGCCCCTCTCACTCCTATTCTAGAACACAAAGATCTCCCATACTGCCATTTAGCCTTTACTAAACTATAATCATACAGTCTTAGGGAAGGATCAGCCCACTTTCTTTCTAAAGACGGCAGGCTTAAGACACAACTTGTGTTAGAAGAAACCCATAGGGAGATTTTCTCCTCTTGGCTTCATTACCACCAGCTTGTACACTTTATCTCACACCATAAAAACAAAGAGGCTCTCGGTAGGGAACTCACGGCTTTCAAGACCCTCTGCATCTCAAAGACTGCCCGACACACTTAATTTCTAAACTATATAAGATATTGCTCAACTCAGAGACAACAGATCTCCCCTCATACACATACTCCTTGAAAAAAGATTTGGATTGTGAGATAGAGATAGAGACTTGGCTGAGAGCCTTTAGACTAATTAAAAGGTCTTCGGTCTCAGCAACAATCCAGGAAATTCACCTGAAACTTCTATGTAGGTGGTATTTAACTCCGTGGCGCCTCCACAGGATTTTTCCCTCACTAAGCAGCACGTGTTGGAGTGGATGTGGGGAGGGAGGATCTCTTCTCCACATCTGGTGGTCCTGCCCTAATCTGCAGAGCTTCTGGCCCGACGTTCTGTCAGAAATAGCTGAAATCCTAGGGATTGAGATCCCACATAACCCACATTTACTCCTATTTCTTAATCTCCCCAAGGTAATAGGGATGGGTAAACAGCCCCTACTGTTAATTATGCTCACTGCAGCAAAAAAACTCATACCAAAACATTGGAAATCTTGAGCAGCCCCCTCTCTGGAGGAGTGGAGGGGGACAGTTTCTGACCTCCTTTCACTGGAGAGATACCACTTTTTAAAATCACATCAGCTGGAAATTCTCGAGGTGATGATGGCGCTCTGGCAGAAAAAAATATAATTCATAGAAGCCCTGTTGAGAATCAACAACCCCATTCCTCCTTAATTTTTTTTTCTCTTCTTCTGTACAATCTCTACCCTCCTTTTCCCTTTCCTTTTTTCTCTTCTCTTTTAATCTGTAACATACTGTGATCAGTTGCATCTTTTGTAGTCATGCTTTAATAAAATGTAAAAAATTAAAAGGACCATGAGTTAGGTTATGAAACAATTCTAACGTTGAAACCGTGTTAATAGTTACTCATGTTAACTTACTGTTCAATGGAGAGGACAATGTCAGCCAGCAAGGCCCAAAAACTTGGTATTCAAGCTTTCAGATACGTAAACCCTGTTGTAACCTTGTTCCATGTTTTCCATGTTGTATGCTTAAATATGCTACTTTATTGTCTTTTCCAACATCTTAATAAAGATTTATAAAAAAAAAAAAACACACTCTGCATCAACTATGTAATTTTTCATGGGAGTTTTGCCATGGATCCCCCTCCGGCATGCCACAGTCCAGGTGTTAGTCCC
This sequence comes from Bombina bombina, assembly GCF_027579735.1. NCBI lineage: Eukaryota > Metazoa > Chordata > Amphibia > Anura > Bombinatoridae > Bombina > Bombina bombina. The sequence goes on from NC_069502.1 coordinate 490,323,168, forward strand.
CTTGAAACAACTTTTCCATCACTATTGTGGCCAGAAAGAGTCCCTGTGGGTTTTAAAATTCATCTGCCTATTGAAGTCTATGGCAGTTCGCCCGGTTCGCCCGTTCGCGAACAGTTGTGGAAGTTCGCGTTTATGTTTGCGACATCACTACTTAAGGTAAATATGGAATAATTGACACAATCAATACTTGCTAAATTCAACGTATACAACAGTATTTAATTGGTTCTTTAAAACCATTTTAAAACTTATTTGCTAAAAAAGGCAGTATTTAAAACACGTTATTTTATCTTCTAAATATACAATCATAAAATCACAATTCATATAGGATAACAATATAGAGTGCGCACTCTTAAAAACATGTAAAACTAAAACAACTAAAAAAAGGGGGGTCTTCCCTCTCTGGTTTAAATTAAGTGGGGCTATAGCCACAACTAAGTAATGTTCCTTATTGGAGGATCGCAAAAAGATATGGCTCACACCTTCTGCTCTGAAGGCTCACTGAAATGCCACTTTTATTATGTGTTTATACTTGCACTGTGTTTTAGCATCCAACACTTTAAACTCTCCTGTATGCAGCTTGTTGTCTGTGTTTTCTGTTACCTCTTTTCCCAGGTTCCTTTATGCAGTCAGGATCTCCTTAGAACTGAAAGGTTACTGTGTTAGCAGCTTTTTTCATCCGGTCCCTAATTGTGTAGGTGATCCGGTCTGTAATCACAGCTTAGGGGTCATTCCAGAACGACACAATAGTTTTCTTTAAGCAGTATTTTTTTTCTCTTTTTTGCAGTCTTGGAGTCTCTAGCACTGTTAAACTAGTGCCTTAAAAGAGTTCAATCAATCAAAAAACAACATTCTGATTGAACTCCTTTAATTCAGCTGCTGAACTGAACAGAAATGGTGATTGATGGGAACATGCAACTGCAGCTGCCGATTGGTTCATTGCTTGTTTCCTGCTCAGAACCATCTGTTCTCTGTGGTTCCCTTGGAGGGGGTCAAACAAACAGGAGTGTCAAAATTACATATTTGATCAAATCAGAGCATTTCATTTTTGCACTAGAAGGCCCCATAAACTACTTTACTGCTCAGTCATTTTCATACTCCTGTGCTGGAGCTGTTTTTAGTTATTTGGCCTCATTGCACTCAAAAATGTAAACTTTTTTGGTGAGGCACCGACACAAATTATACCTTGTTTTTTCCAGCATACCTAGCCTTTTTAGAAAATAACTTTATTTTTCCACCATGTGAAATGCAAACATTTTTAATTTTTGGTGTCTTTTTCTATGGCATACATACGGCTAGAATACGTGTTTGGCATTAGCCTTAAAAAGCAGGTCCGAACACTGCTTTTTAACGCCCGCTGGTATTATGAGTCAGGCAGGTACAGGTGTACCACTCACTTTTTTTCCGCGATTTTAGCTTTCTGCAAATCCCCTTACGTCAATTTGGTATCCTATCTTTTTAATGGGATTTGCCTAATGCCGGTATTACGATTGCCTGAAAAAAGTGAGCGGTACACCCTCTACCTCCAAGACTCCTACCGCATTTAAAAGTCAGTAGTTAAGAGTTTTATGGGCTAACGCCGGAACATAAAGCTCTTAACTAAAGTGCTAAAAGTACACTAACACCCATAAACTACCTATTAACCCCTAAACCGAGGCCCCCCCACATCGCTGCCACTTTAATAAATATATTAACCCCTAAACCGCCACACTCCTGCCTCGCAAACACTAGTTCAATTTTATTAACCCCTAATCTGCCGTCCCTAACATCGCCGACACCTACCTACATTTATTAACCCCTAATCTGCTGACCCCAACGTCGCCGCTACTATATTAAATTTATTAACCCCTAAACCTAAGTCTAACCCTAAGTCTAACCCCCCCTAACTTAAATATAATTTAAATTAAACTAAATAAATTTAACATAATAAAATAAATTATTCCTATTTAAAACTAAATACTTACCTATAAAATAAACCCTAAGATAGCTACAATATAACTAATAGTTACATTGTAGCCAGCTTAGGATTTATTTTTATTTTACAGGAAAATTTGTATTTATTTTAACTAGGTACAATAGTTATTAAATAGTTATTAACTATTTAATAACTACTTAGCTAAAATAAGTACAAAATTACCTGTAAAATAAACCCTAACCTAAGTTACAATTACACCTAACACTACACTATCATTAAACTAATTACCTAAACTACCTACAATTAATTACAATTAAATTAAATAAACTAAATTATGAAAAAAACACTAAATTACAGAAAATAAAAAATAATTACAAGAATGTTAAACTAATTACACCTAATCTAATCCCCGTAATAAAATAAAAAATCCCCCCAAAATAATAAAATTCCCTACCCTATACTAAATTAAAAATAGCCCTTAAAAGGGCCTTTTGCAGGGCATTGCCCCAAAGTAATCAGCTCTTTCACCTGTAAAAAAAAATACAATACCCCCAACATTAAAACCCACCACCCACACACCCAACCCTACTCTAAAACCCACCCAATCCCCCCTTAAAAAACCTAACACTACCCCCTTGGAAGACCACCCTACCTTGAGCCTTCTTCACCCAGCCGGGCACAAGTGGACCTCCAGAGGGGCAGAAGTCTTCATCCGATCTGGGCAGAAGAGGACATCCAGACCGGCAGAACTCTTCATCCAGGTGGCATCTTCTTCCATCTGGAGCGGAGCGGGTCCATCTTGAAGACATTTGACATGGAGCATCCTCTTCCTTCTTGATCCGATGACTGAATGAAGGTTCCTTTAAGTGACGTCATCCAAGATGGCGTACCTTGAATTCCGCTTGGCTGATAGAATCCTATCAGCCAATCAGAATTAAGGTAGGAAAAATCCTATTGGCTGATGCAATCAGCCAATCGGATTGAAGTTCAATCCAATTGGCTGATCCAATCAGCCAATAGGATTGAGCATGCTTTCTACTGGCTGTTCCAATCAGCCAATAGAATGCGAGGTCAATCCTATTGGCTGATTGCATCAGCCAATGGGATTTTTCCTACCTTAATTCCGATTGGCTGATAGGATTCTATCAGCCAATCAGAATTCAAGGGACACCATCATGGATGACGTCACTTAAAGGTACCTTCATTCAGTTGTCGGTTTAAGAAGGAAGCGGATGTTCCGCGTCGGATGTCTTCAAGATGGACCCGCTCCGCTCCAGATGGAAGAAGATAGAAGATGCCGTCTGGATGAAGAGTTCTGCCGGTCTGGATGTCTTCTTCTGCCTGGATTGGATGAAGACTTCTGCCCCTCTGGAGGTCCACTTGTGCCCGGCTGGGTGAAGACGGCTCAAGGTAGGGTGATCTTCAAGGGGGTAGTGTTAGTTTTTTTTAAGGGGAGATTGGGTGGGTTTTAGAGTAGGGTTGGGTGTGTGGGTGGTGGGTTTTAATGTTGGGGGTATTGTATTTTTTTTACAGGTGAAGGAGCTGATTACTTTAGGGCAATGCCCCACAAAAAGCCCTTTTAAGGGCTATTTGTAATTTAGTATAGGGTAGAGAATTTTATTATTTTGGGGGGCTTTTTTATTTTATTAGGGGGATTAGATTAGGTGTAATTTGTTTAAAATTCTTGCAATTCTTTTTTTTCTGTAATTTAGTGTTTATTTTCCTGTAATTTATTTTATTTTATTTAATTGTAATTAATTGTAGGTAGTTTAGGTAATTAGTTTAATGATAGTGTAGTGTTAGGTGTAATTGTAACTTAGGTTAGGGTTTATTTTACAGGTAGTTTTGTACTTATTTTAGCTAGGTAGTTATTAAATAGTTAATAACTATTTAATAACTATTGTACCTAGTTAAAATAAATACAAAGTTGCCTGTAAAATAAATTTAAATCCTAAGCTAGCTACAATGTAACTTTTAGTTATATTGTAGCTAGCTTAGGGTTTATTTTATAGGTAAGTATTTAGTTTTAAATAGGATTAATTTATTTAATGATGTTAAATTTATTTCGTTTAATTTAAATTATATTTAAGTTGGGGGGTTAGACTTAGGTTTAGGGGTTAATACATTTTATATAGTAGCGGCGACGTTGGGGTTGGAAGATTAGGGGTTAATGAATTTAATATAGTTGCGGCGACATTGGGGGGGGCAGATTAGGGGTTAATAAATATAATGTAGGTGTCGGCGATAACGGGGTCAGTAGATTAGGGGTTCATAAGTATAATGTAGGTGGCGGCGGTGTCCGGAGCGGCAGATTAGGGGTTAATAATATAATGTAGGTGTCAGTGATAGCGGGGACGGCAGATTAGGGGTTAATAAGTGTAAGATTAGGGGTGTTTAGGCTTGGAGTTCATGTTAAGGTGTGAGGTGCAGACATAACTTTTCTTTCCCCATAGGAAACAATGGGGCTGCGTTAGGAGCTGAACGCTGCTTTTTTTGCAGGTGTTACACTTTTTTTCAGCCAGCTCAGCCCCATTGTTTCCTAAGGGGAAATCGTGCACGAGAACGTTTTGCCAGCTCACCGCTACCGTAAGCAGCGCTGGTATTACAGTGAGATGTGGAGCTAAATTTTGCTCCACGCTTACTTTTTAGAGGCTAACGCCAGGTTGAAAAAAAACTCGTAATACCAGCGTTGTTTGTAGGTGTGCGGTGAGCTGGAACTGGGCGTTAGCACCGCACGGCTTTACCGACAAAACTCGTGATCTAGCGGATAGTAAATAGAAGCACAGTAGTCATTATTACCTAATTATTTCAAACCCAAACTACGCTGTCCCACATTTATCATCTGTTAACCTTCCAAAAACACCATTATTTAGTATTTTATGTTTATATTCTTTTAATAAAATGATAATTGAAAAACAGAAGATCACATTTATTGTTGTTGTCACTATGAACCATCTTGCAATTTATACATAAAATTAAAAAATATTTAAACATACAAATATTAGACACATTAAAAAAAAAAACATAATATTCTAATTACCCAGAGTGGTGGCTTAACCCATTTTGACAATTTTTATTTTTTTATTTTAAAGATATGTTTTATTAGTTTTTCAAATAAAATAAACAGGTACAGCATTAGTACGACCAAAGCGTACTATTCCAGTGATAAAACAAAAGTAATGGATACATAGGTAATCACACAACATACGACAGGAAATCTTAATAACATAAACACCACCGTATCTGATATAAGGGAGTAGCAAGATTGTTCACTTGAGTCTATGATGAGTGATAGGGGATAGAAAGGGGGGGGGGATCATCCAAGGGGAGAGGGGGGGGGGAAGGGGAAGCGGGTCCTGAGGGAACGGATATGAACCTACAATGGACGTTAGTTAAATCTGAGTAGGTGTGGGATGGCGTACCGATTCTACTGAGTAAAGATACTCTGACTTAAGTCTCAAAGCTAGGGAGCCATGTCGTGTCAATCCTATTCTTCCATTCTGCCCAAATTAGTTCAAAGAAGTCAACTCTATCTTTGGAGTAATAGATAGGCTTTTCCATGGTGTAGATATAGGCCATGGTTTGGGAAATGTCAGACCATGATGGGGGGTTAATTCTTTTCCAAGCTTTGGCTATGTTGAGTTTGACAGCTGAGAGGAGATAGATGCTCAATGAAGTATAGTGTCTGGGGAGTTTGCAAGTACCCACGTGGAGTAAGGCAACTTCTGGGGTGCGGGGGAGAGAAATACCCATATGCAACAAGGTCGAGAAGCACCTGTCCCAGATGGGCCTCAACTTAGGGCAAGACCACCAAATGTGGGTCATGTCTCCTACAACGCCGCATCCTCTCCAACAGATCGGGGATGTTTCAGGGAAAATTGCTGCTAATCTAGTAGGCACAAAATACCATTGTGTAAGCAATTTAATGAAGGTCTCGCGCATAGTGACACAATGGAGGGTTTTATTTGTGAGGAGTAGTGTACGGTGCCATTCTTTGGTAGGGACAGTGAACTCAAGTTTCTGCTCCCATTTAGAGATGTGCAGTGCCTTATCTATAGGGACTGCACCCTCCATGATAGAGTAATGGAAAAATAATGGTTTGCCCAGCCTCAGTCCCTGTTGCCACTTGGCTTCCCAGATGGTTAAAGGCCTGGCTAGAGATGGTTTAAATCCCCAGCTGGTCAGAAAGCTGAGGACCCTAACATATTCAAAACGCATGTAAGGCGGGGGGGGGTGATGAGTCACCTAATTGGGCCAAAGGTATGAACGAATCCCCGGGAGAAGAGGGCCATAGATCTGCCACTTTCGAGATGCCCAGTCTCAGCCACGTCGAGGGGTGAGAATCCTGAAGGCCAGAGAGAAGGCCAGTTAATGTAGTGATGGGGGAAGGGTGGGGAGCCACCCAGGGGCAGTGTCTTAGTTGCTCCCAGGTAGTTAGGCATTCTTGGATTATCTGATTCTCTATCCCCAAGGATCTCCGACAATGTGGAGGGGTCCATATCAGGTCCCTCAGGGTGAGGTTAAAGGGTAGGGAGGCCTGTTCAATCGACCTCCATCTACTATCGGAGTCCTTTACCCCCCATTGGGTAATGTGTGTTAGCATAGCTGCCTCATAATACCTGGATATAGATGGGGAGGCCACCCCCCCGTGCATTTTGGGGTACTGCAGGAATTTGTGAGCTACTCGTGGAGGTTTGTTCTGCCAAATATATTTGGTGCAGGCACCCTGAAACTGGGTGAGGAGGGATCTAGGTACCCTGATAGGGAGGCATCTCATGACATATGTCAATTTTGGGAGGTAACTCATTTTAAGGGCTGCGACCCGGCCTAGCCAGGAGATACATCGATAGTTCCACTGCTTGGTCAGAGTATGCAGTTCAGTTAGGAGGGGCTTATAGTTATTCAGAATTAGGTTGGGTATGGAGTTAGATAACTTAACTCCTAAATGTGAGATATATTCATTGTTAATAACAAAATTATATTTGACTCGTAATGAGTTAGTATCTAGTTCTGAAAAACCTTGCGTGTAGAGCTCCGATTTGGATTGGTTTAGTCTATAGAAAGATAGGCCGCTAAAAGTATCTAATAAGGATAGGAGCTTAGGAAACTCACTTAGGGGATTTGCAGAGAATATGGTAGTGTCATCAGCAAACAGAGCCACTTTGTGAACCGTTCCATGCAGGGTGATTCCAGACAAACCTCTATTTGCTCTAATAGCAGCTGCTAAGGGTTCTATGGCCAGCGCAAATAGGATGGGTGAAAGGGGGCACCCTTGCCGGGTGCCATTTGAGATAGAAAAGGGGGAGGAATGAAACCCCAGACCTCTGACTGAGGCCGTGGGGGCCGAATACAAAGCCCGCACCGCTTGGATGATAGAAGCCGGGAAGCGAAAGGCCGCAAGTGTTTCCCACAGGAATTCCCACCGAACCCGATCAAACGCTTTCTCAGCGTCAAGAGAAAGCACTGCTATCGGTTTGTTAAGTCTTTTGGCTTCTAGAAGAATATTGAGGAGTCTTCTAGTATTGTCGGGACCTTCCCTTCGAGGTATGAAGCCAACCTGATCAGGGTTAATAAGAGTGGGGAGAAGTTTTGCAATTCTGTTGGCCAGGATTTTAGCATATATTTTGACGTCGGTGTTAATTAGAGATATGGGCCTATAGCTAGGGCAGAGGGTCGGGTCCTTGTTGGGTTTAAGAATCGTGATGATAGTAGCCTCTAGGAACTCGCCCCGAAATTTACCCTCAGACATAGCCAGGTTATAAAATCTGGTCAGGATAGGGGCAAGTTCCCGCAAGAATGTCTTATAAAAGATGGCTGTGAAGCCATCAGGCCCAGGGGCCTTGAGAGACTTTAAATTTTTGATAACTAATTTAACTTCATGAGGCGTAATGGGGGTATCTAAGCTGTCAGTAATGGCCTCCTCTAGGGCGGGTAGTTTTAGGGAGCGTAGAAAAGGTCCTATAGCCTCCGACGGGGTTGGCTGGAATGAGGCGTCTTTTTGGATATTATATAGAGCTGAATAGTACTCGTTGAACTGCTGGCCAATATGTGATGGGAGTTTAAAGGATTGAGCACCCTGTTTAATCTCGTGAATGCGAGAGATGCTGGTACGGTGTCTTAATTTGTTAGCTAAGAGTGTGTCTGCTTTGTTACCTTTAGAGTAGAATAACTGTTTCAGCTTAAGTAAGTTATTTTGGGTCTTAGTATATTCTAGTTTGCATATGTGTCTCCTCAAATCCCTAATCTCCTCTTCGAGGTTGCTGCTAACTTCAGAACGTCTTTGTGACTCAAGTTCCCTCAGTTTACGATGGGCTTGGGATAGTGATAGGCCTGCCTGCTTCCTCAAATGGGCTTGTTTTCGGATAAAGAAACCTCTAGTGGTGGCCTTAAAGGCCCCCCACAGAATGTCTTCTCGTATCCCAGGAGTATCGTTAGTTTGTAATGTGAAATTTATTTCTTTCTTAAGATCCTCTCTAAATGGGATGTCGGACAGGAGGGTGTGGGGGAGCTTCAAGTTAGATCTGGGTCTGGTGGTGTCTTGTGACTCCAGATCCATGAGAACCATGTCTTGGTCTGACCATGGACACGCACAGATCTTTGTGGAGAGTACAAGGTCCAGAGAGTCTGGGTGGCAAAACACATAGTCCAGTCTAGAGTGTGTGGAGTGGGGTATGGAGTAGTGTGTGAAGTCTCTGTCCAGAGGATGAAGAGACCTCCAAACATCGAAAAAGTTAAACTGGGACATAAGTTCCCGAAATCTCCGGCATGTGGTTTCTGGGCCAGAGGGGCTCTTTTTATAAGGCTTCGTCTGTCTATCAAGGCCACCATCCCACACCATGTTCAGATCTCCTGCTAGGATTACTCTACCCTGTCTAACCTGTTCTACTTTACTTAAGATTTTCTTTAAATATCTGGGTTGGAGGGTGTTGGGTAAGTATACAGATACTAAGGTATATGTGATATGGTCCAGTTTACATATCAGGATGAGATACCTGGCCTGTGGGTCTATAATCTCGTGGAGAGGTTCGAAGGCCACTCTTTTGTTAATCAGTATCGCAACGCCTCTAGCCTTCTTAGAGTATGAGGCAGTTTTTACAATAGGGTATTCCCTAAGTGACGGGCCGGGGGAAGGATCTCTTAGGAGGTGTGTTTCCTGTATGAAGGCCACATCGACCTTGTGGAATTTTAGTGTTCTAGATAGAAGACTTCGTTTGCCAAAGGTGTTAAGACCTCTCACATTTAGGGTCAGAAATCTAAGGGGCGCCATGGACAAGCGACAATCAATTGAGGATTAGGGATAGGAAATAGGGCAGTGGGGAAGGTGGAAGATGTAAGAAGGGGGGGTCAGGGGCAGGGGGGGGACTGGTGGAAGTAGTCCACCTAAGTGGGAACCAAGTGTGGGTTCCAAATTCTGGGGGGGAGCTGAACCGAACTAGTAGGGTGGGGCTAATAAACACATAGCCCCGATCTCAAAAGAAATACAGGGTGGCTAGCCATCCGGCCGGGTCACCTCATCAGGCATGGCAATCTTCCATGTGGGTATTAGTTATTTCTTTTACAACCGTCCGGCCAGAGGCCAGCCAGCCTGCACTGCTCTTACAAGCTAAACAGAACATCTGCCTAAAGAAAAAACATTTGTATACAAATAAGAAAGGTTAGCAAAAACCAAACAACACACTAGCAAATATAACAGTAACTTATCAAGTAGGTGAAGCTTGAGGCCTCGGGATGTGGTCAGGTGGATTGGGTTTTTGGTGCTTGGGCCTCTGCTCTTTGACCGACCATATTGGTGCTGAGACCCATAGCTTAGATTGGACTACTTTCTGTGGGTCCACTGCCGGTTGCAATCCCCAAGTAGTCAGGAGGGTGCTGCCAATCGAAGGAGATGAAATAATGTGGGTCTGATTGTCCTTTGACACAATTAATTTAGTGGGGAATCCCCATCTATATTTAATGTTTGCTTTCCTGAGTTGAGTGGTGATTGGGGCATATAGCCTGCGCTGTTGCAGCGTGTGTGATGAGAGATCCGGAAGAAGCTGAATGTCCTTAAAGTTATCAGGGAGGTCGGGTTTATTGTAGGACGCCTGCATCAGACGATCTTTGAATTTGAAATTATGGAAACAAACCACCACATCTCGCGGCTTGTCAGATGACATTGTCCTCGGCCTAAGGGCCCTGTGTGCTCGCTCCATATTGTGACTGTCGCCCTCCAGGGGGCCAAGTAGAGCAATGAAGAGTGAAGTGAGGAAATCCTGTAGATCCCCTGGCATCACTGACTCAGATATGCCTCTAAACCTTATATTATTTCTTCTGGCCCTATCTTCCACATCAGCCAGTTTTAACTCAAGCTGGGATATCTGTTCCGCTAGGTTTTCGGCATATGCTAGGATGTTAGAATTATCTGTAGCAAGGTCGTCATGCTGTCTCTCCAGAGTATCTATCCTGTCTCCCATCTCACCTATGTCTTTTCGTAGTTCTGCTGAACTCCGCTGGATCTCTGCTGTAATAGATTTAGTTTGAGCCGCAAGCATCTTCTGTAGTGTGCTCTCGGTAATGTAATGGTTTAAATGAGCACCTGAGTGAGAGCTTGATTGGGAGTCCTCATCTTGGGACTCAGGGTCGCTTGCTTCTTTCCGCATAGAGTGGGGATCCTTGAGGGGTGGAGAGAAATGGTCGAGCACAGTTTTCTTTATTGCAGCCGGCGTTCTAGGATTTCTTGTCGAAGCATCAGGCATGATTGATATCTTTGGAATGCAGAGATTGACTTGATAATTAGACCACCCTGACCACACCTGTACCTAAAAAAAAATGACTGTTAAGGCAGAAGATCTGATATATAAATTCTACAACATATTAGGTTAATTACATCAATACAATACTGTGATAGAGAGCGAGAGCGGGGCTAGGCATAACCCACCGGTGATATCAACACTTAAAGGCTTAACACTGAGCCAACGGCTCAAAGGGAATCAGATTCGTAGTTAAATGAGAGTTCAAGCAAATAGTAACAATACAGTATCAGCCCAGATTACTATGAATATGCACAAGGGTTGGATAACGTATAGGATAGGATAGGAGCAGTATAAACCGAATCCCGCTGAGTGGGTCCACCCCACGTCTAGTAGCGACAGTGACTAAGTGTCAGGTCGTCAATAGAATATAAGCACGGGGGAAGAGTCACCCAGCAAACCTCAGAGTGCCCCCCTCTGGACTCAGGAAATAAAGGATACGACTCAAAGGAAGGGGAGAAGGAAAGTGGAAGTGACCAGCCCACTACGTGAGTGGGCTGGAAAGGAGGAGTCCAAAGGGAAGTCTCTACAATAATGTCACCCAAATCATAGCATCAACAATAAGCACAATATGAATTGTAAAAGGGGGACCAAGCTGTTTTAATGTATGAAGCACAGTATATAAATTGTAAATTGTAAGGGGAGTAAAAGCTTTTAACAGCAAAATATGGCACTCCACTCTAAATCGGATTCTCTGGTGTTTGAATAAGGGCTTAAAGGAGACTAGGTTGGTTGAGTGAGGGTGGGATGGTGTGGAGAAATCACATATGTGGTATGTCACTATAATCTCCCTTACAACTAATTCAGCAAGAATGATATTTGAGGGGGGGTGGTGGGGGGGATAAGCAAGTATGTGGATTAGGAGATTGGGCTTTACAACTTAGGTATATAAATCAAAGTGGGAATGTGTGGCCTAGTCAGAGGGATCTAGACCCTAGTCTGGGAGACTCTCCGATAGGAGGGCTGGGTTGAGTGAGTATCGCCAACTAGTTAAATGTATGTGAGAAGTAAACCTGATGAGAGATAAAATAAGTTATAACACTCCACTCTGAGCCTGGGCTGCAGAGGAACAGAAGCTGACGCAGCAGCACATATAATCACATTTATATGACAAAATCCCTTGTTATTGAGTTCAACAATGAATATAAGCAAACCAGTCTGAGAGAGGCAAGTGGATTTAACTTTGCAGTCCCAAGCCTGAGGGAGAGGTCTGCTGTATGGGAGAGTGCCACCGCCGTTATTACCAAGTGCTTGGGATCTGCAGATGAGTAGGAAGGTGAAGTAGGCTGCAGTGATATTATATTTAAGAGCAGGCCCAGCTTATGAAGTGGTACACAGAGTTACAGGCCCCAAATAGAGTAAGCTGAAAGTGAGTCAAGGCTCTGTAGGGGGACCAGGGTTAGGCTGATAAAAATGGTATGGTATAGCTTAATCTGGCTGTGAAAGCCTTATATCTGTTAGTCTAGATTATCCACACCTATGCTAGGTGTCTATGCAGTAAGGCTTGACCATATGACAAACAGATGCGTGCACACGGCACTCTTACCCTGGTCCGTTCTAGGTCCACTGAAGAGAGAGAGTCGATGCAAGAGGCCGCAAGATGGCGGCTGTTCGCACCCTGAATGAGAATGGCGCACTTTCAATTTACAAGGCTCCGTCGGGTCCCCGCTTCGGATCAAAGGTGACCCCGGTTTGCGGGGCAGGGTAAGTGGTCAGCGAGTGTTGAGTGAAGGCACAGCTCAGGTCCTCTTGATGCGACTCACCGCTCAAAGCCTTTCGTCTGAGTCCTGAAGCGGCTGCAACCTGACCCGGAGCGGAGCCCCGGCCCTCCGGTCAGTCACAGCGGGGTGAGGTATGTCCGCCAGGCAAGCGGTAGTGCACTTTCTGTATTCCGTATATCAGCTTCTTGTGTGCTCCGTTGTTAGCGATCAGGGCCGCGGGTTGAGTTTCCTATCTGACTTGCAGCAGCCGCAGTAGGTCCACCTCAGGGCAAACCTCCGACTCCCATTAGATGTATAGAGTCTCCAATGATGCCCCAGAGCGGAGCCCCGACCCTCTGGGGACTTGGTGTTATTGCCGGTGCAATGTACCCGGCTTCTCAGGGATCAGTGGCCTCCCTTGCTTCTTGCGCCCGTAAATAAATATGCAGATTTTCACCTTGTCCTTATATCAACCGATACTGGTATGCTTCTGGGAGACAGAGATGATATTATTTCTCCTTTGTGAAAGGATTTGGGTAGTTAACTAATATTTATAAATCAAAAAACAAGGAGAGCACATATCTCATGCTGCCATCCTGTTCAGCGGTTAGCTCCGCCCCCCCATTTTGACAATTTATGCATACTTCTTTCCTATCCAAATCCTACAGAAAATTTCATAAAATATCACGTTTTTACATTCTCCCAATTCTCACATTTATTTAGATTTGAGTTTTTATTAGCTCAGAGAAATATGGATTTAAGATCCCTAACATTAAAGGGACATGAAACCCAAACTTTTTCTCTCATGTTTCAGAAAGAGAAAACCGTTCTAAACAACGTTCCAGTTTACTTCTATTATCTACTTTGTTTCCTTCGCTTTGTATCCTTTGTTGAAGAAGGATGAATGCATTACTATGAGATAGTTAACACATTGGGTGAGCCAATAACGTGAGGCATATATGTGCAGCCACCAATCAACATTTTCAACAAAGGATACCAAGAAAACAAAACAAATTGGATAATAGAAATAAACTGGAAAGTTGTTTAAAATCGCATGCTCTATCTAAATCATGAAGGGAAAAAATTGGGTTTTGTGTCCCTTTAACCACACAAGGTTGTCATTAGTACTATGGCTACTATGATTACAATGACTTAACTTCATAACTTTAAGGATAAGAAATCCCTTATTTGAATCATCATCTTCTCGAAGACGCAACAGAATAAAACACCTAGGAGAGAAAAGTGGGCACAAAAGAACTCTCATGGGCAAGACGTATGTATAAAGGGACCAAGCCCCCTATGTGTTATACTCACTAGAGACAGTTGGGCCAGAGCATTACAAGCGGACACCGCCGTCCACCTACTGCTGTAGACCTGCATATGCTGAATATTGCTGCATAGTCATCAGTGAACTGACCTGTAGAAAAGGGGTCTCCATCCACCTTCTGCTATAAACCGTTACTGCGTAGTGCTGTCCCGCAAAGAAGGGTCCAACAAACTTCTACTCTTATTAGTGGAATGAAGTTATTAAATGAATGTCACAACATCTAAAATATGTTTAGTGTGTAGAAAGATCAACCCTTTTTGGCCATGCCCACTGGCATTTACGAAGATGCAAAGTGCATTCACTTCACTAAATTTAAATGCTGTAGTAGCCAAATGGAACACTAAAGGTTTTAAATGTATCCAATCACAACTAACTTCTATTCCCTTACTATGGTATACCTGAGAGGGAACTATAAACAATAGAACTGCTCGAAAGAGAACCTTAAAGGGACATTAAACCCACAATTTTTATTTCATGATTCAGACAGAGAATACAATTTTAAACAACATTCCAATTTAATTCTATTATCTAATTTAATCAATTCTTTAGATATCCTTTGTTAAAGAAATAGCAATGCACATGGGTGAGCCAAACACATGAAGCATCTATGTGCAGTCACCAATCAGAAGCTACTGAGCCTATCTGGATATGCTTTTCAGGAAAGTATATCAAGAGAATGAAGAAAATTAGATAACAGAAGTAAATTAGAAAGTTGTTTAAAATGGTATTCTCTATCTCAATCATGAAAGAAAAAAATATGGGTTTAATGTCCCTTTAAATGTATATGCTTACATTCCATTTATTTAGATACCCAAGCAGGATTCAGCCGGTGGATTATATCAAAATTTCTTTTGAAAACAAATGTTCAGACCAAACAATCACTAACATAATACAATACTAAATGTGAAAATACATTATATGCAAAAATAACAATATTTTCTTATCATAAAAACTGCTGCAATATGTCCATTATCAAACAATATTGAGGAATTCAAAACATTTTTTTACAACTGAATTTATAGAATTTTGCAAAGTAACAACTGAAAAAAAGCAACAGTTAAAAAAGAAAGTGAATAATTGAATATATTAATGTTAAAATAACCCATAACCAAGTGGTATGCAAATATTTCCACAGGGATTGTGTACAAAAAACTTGACATTATAAAACATGACATTATGAAACATGGCATTGTTAATAAATTTAACTCATCAATATCAATTTTGCATCAAATTAAAAATAAATCACTTCATAGTGAAGGAATAGACACATGCCAACTAATAAAACTTTTGACCGAAGGTGTTCAAATCAAATGAATACTTCCAAATGATGATAGTAATTAAAAATGAAAGTTATATAATATTAAATGCATTACTATGTATACAGTAATATAACCAGTAGAACAAGGAAATGCAATATGTTCAAAAAGCAGTATGCTCAATAAGAAAAAGCGATAGCCAAACTCCAACTAATACAATCGTAAAGATTTCATTGCAATACCCTGAATAAAATAATTTACATGTAATGTACTTTTATTTGTTAATGAAACAATGAACATATAACATATTTATTAAAACATATACACCATATCTATTATTAATTTCAAATGTCATTAAGGAATCTATAAACTTCTAGTTTGACATTAAAGCCTTCTGGCTAAAGAATTTATAAATTGTATATAAATTCTGCCTCTTTATATAACAGTTGTGTCTCTAGGTTACCCCCTCTCCAATTATTTTTAACTTTGCAAATTACAGTAAAATTTAGCTATTCAGGGTTTTTATCATGATAGTTATTGAAATGTTTAGTTAACCCATTATCATCCACACCATGTCTAATGGCACATAGATATTCCCTGATACATTCCTTTACAGGTGCAGTTGTATAAAAGGTATTAAAGGCCACACCCACATGAAATTAGATATACAACATTAAAGTCTGTACATCTACTGATATATTTTATTTTATATTCCTACTTTGTTACATAAGAAACAAGTGAATTATTTATATTAGCATGCTAACAAGCTGTAAAGTTTATACAGGGGAGAAAACAATCACTTTCTTGCCATTTAAATTTACTAGTGAAAAGTGCTTGGTTTTTGGAATCTTTGCCCTTCTGTATATAAACATAGGTCTAGGTGGCAAATTATCTCATATGATGTTGTCTGTGCCTAGAATGTGCCAATGATTCCTGATGATATTTTCTACCAGTTTATGATTTTCACTATAATCAGATATTAAAGGTATATCTATATTCTCATTACTATTTCTTATGGTTTTATCTTTGAATTTCAACAGATCTTTCCTTTCTTTCCTGGATACTATGTCAATAGTTTCCTCAATTTTGTTACCATTATAACCTCTATCCAAGAATTTTAGCTTTAATAGTTGTGATTGTGATATATAGTCTGAAAATTTAGAACAATTTCTACTTAGATGTAAGAACTGGGCATTTGGAATACCTTTCCAATGTCTAAAATGACAGCTGGTGTTGTGTATATAATTGTTCAAACCTACAGGTTTAAAGAAGGCTTAAGAAATTATTTTAACTTATTCAGTTCTTAATTCTAAATCAAGAAATGTGATTTTTTTCTTTCCTTATTTCAATGTGAACTGTAAGTTGAAAGTGTTTAAATTTGTTTCTCAAACAAAATCATTAAAAGATTCTAAATCACCATTCCAGTTAATAAGGATGTCATCAATATATCTCTTGAAGAGGACCAAGTTTGCTGACTGGCCATTAGTGAGGAGAAATTCTTCCTCCCACTTGCCCATATACAAATTTGCATAAAGAAATATAGTCTAAAATGAAATGTATACCATCCAATATAAAAAGGGATTGTGCGGGTTTAAGCTTAACATCTCATTCTAAATAGTATTTAACCGCTTCTACACCTTTCTTATGAGGTATGACGACACATCACAGGTACATAGTTTGTAATTTTCAGACAAAACCAATTGATCAAGAATTTTTAATAACTACAGTGTGTCTTTAATCCTTTTGCATTTCTTAACAGTGCTTGCATTTTAATATGATATCTTTTTGAGGGATCAATCATGTTACTTTATCTTTTAGAAGTCTTAGAGATTCTTTTAGATAGGTCTCCATATCCAGAATCACGATCCCCTACCTGTATCTGCCGGGCATATCAATACTTCTGTATTATTTTCTAATTCATTGTTAATCTCTAATTTTTTCCTAGTTAAATTCATTTTACATTTATTAGTGTCCTTGTCTATTCTATGCCTCAAATCATTTGAAACCAGTCTCTCAAATGTCTCAACTGTGACTCCCTAAAAATGCATAGGATAAAATTTGGATTTGGACATAAACTTAGTGTGCTGATAACTGGAACTTGTGCCTTCAGAATTTGCACTAGTTTGTTGTTCTATCGGATTTCTAGAGAACCAGCATTTTCTCGTCAGTTAAATTTGTTTATGCTCAGATAAAATTTAAATTTGTTCAAACCTTGTGAAGAGGCATATGATAGCCCTTGAGGACATTTTCTTCTGCAGAAGATAATGGTGTTTTACTCAAATGCCAATCTTTTTGTGTAACTTGTTATTTTTATTTTATTTTTTTGTTTGTTCCCTTTCCTCTTTTCCTCTGACCCTCTTCTTTTTTGAGGTCCTATATGAACAGGTAATGTTTTGTCTCTTTTTACATTCAGTTGTCTTACCTCTAAAAAAGAAGTGGATGGATGAGGAATTGGTACTTTCTCTGGTTGTGCATCTATTAAGGCTTCAAATCTATTTTGAACAGGTAGAGGTAACCTAGAAATTAGGCTATTATTGATATGATTTGAATTAACCTGTGGTGTATGTCTGTTACAATCTACTATATCTGGCCTCTGTATATATTTCCTCTCATAGAGAGAATCCCTTTTATCTTTAACATTTTTTGATTTGAAAGGTTTATTCGTATATTTTTGAGCATGTCCTTTCTGATATCTATTTGGTGTCAGAAAGTAACGTGGTATATAGCTATACTGGACTACGGGAGTGTAATAGAGTCTATGTTTTTTTCTTAAATATCTGTCTTGTCTCAACCTGTCTAGTAAACTATTAAAAGTACACTTTTCACTAGTAGACTTGAATGGCAAGAAATTGACTGTTTTTTGCACCTGTAAAAACTGTACAGCTTAAAAACATGCTACAAAGCAATTCATTTGTATCTTATGTATAAAAGAAATATTATAAAATAAAATATATCATTATATGTACAGACTCTAATGTTGTGTATCTAATTTCATGTGGGTTTGGACTTCAATATGTAGGTCATATGACTATACCTGTAAAGGAACATATCAGGGAACACCTATGTGCCATTAGACATGGTGTAGCTAGATAAAACCCTGAATCCCTGACTTTTACTGTAATTTTCAAAGTGAAAAAGAATTGGAGAGGGGGTGACCTAGAGAAACAAATGTTATATAAAGAGGCAGCATTTATATACAATTTAAGAATTATTTACCTAGAAGGCCTCGATGTAATAACTATCATGATAAAACCCTGAATCCCTGACTTTTACTGTAATTTTCAAAGTGAAAAAGAATTGGAGAGGGGGTGACCTAGAGAAACAAATGTTATATAAAGAGGCAGCATTTATATACAATTTAAGAATTATTTACCTAGAAGGCCTCGATGCCAAACTAGAAGTTTATAGATTCCTTAATGACGTTTGAAATTAATAATAGATATGGTTTATATGTTGCAATAAATATTTTAAATGTTCATTGTTTCATTAACAAATTGGAGTATATATACAAAGAAAATATTATAACGTGTGTATATACAAAAACATATAGAAAATTATTTTATTCAGAATATATTTCACAATATTGTATGATAATGGATGATTGCCACAGTTTTTATGATAAGAAAATATTGTTCTTTTTGCATATAATGTATTTTCACATTTAGTATTGTATTAAGTTAATGATTGTTCGTCGGGATTTGTTTTTTGTTTTTTGACAGATATGTTATTATAATCCACTGGCTGAATTATGATTGGGTATCTAAGAAATGGCATGTAAGCATATACATTTTAGGGTTTCGTTTGAGCAGTTCAATTGTTTATAGTTCCCTAACTAGCAGTTAGTTGTGATTGGATGCATTCAAAACCTTGACCCTCTATCACAAAAGATGAGGGTTCTGTTTAAGTCCCCCATCCCCTTAGGTTAAATATAACTTTTAAGAGCAGGTTATTGCCACTTTAAGGATGATGAGCTGCCTCTTAACAGAGTGCCTGACTTCGCATTTGAAAGGGAAGACTCCCCTCTTTCAAATGTGTCACTTGCCAGTGTACCACAAACGGGGGGGGGGGGTATGGACTCCTCCTTAAGGTTAAAGTGCACTTGGTGCCTGTTGCAGGTAATCACAATATTTATAGTGATCACCTGCAACTTATAAGGGCACGTGACCCCTCTTTCAAATGATTAACAGGGAGTTCTCCCCCTTTGTGACATCACCACTTGCAACTGTGGTAACATCAAACTTCCTAAGAGGAAGAGGCAGTGACGGGAAGGGAGTCTGCAGTCTTCTTTCCCTCTCCAGTGCATGGGTTCTCCAGGATCCAGATTGGAAGGGGGACCCCCAGGATGATGAAAGATAGTTGTCATCCGCATTGGGGAGAGGATGCGCATAACGAAAATCAACGAAAAACGGGTCATCATGCGCATCAAAGGGGATAAATAAAAAAATAAAAAACATGCATTATCCATATGAATTATCTATAATGTTTTATTTTCACTGCAGCCCTAAATCTTTTTCTTCTATGAAGGTCTCTGAAAATATTTGCAATTGATTTAAAAAATCCCCCAAAGCTATGTGCTTCCATACAGCATAAGGTGAATGTATTTAAATGGTTTATAATAGAGGACTCTGTTTCCTACCTACTCACAATTTATATAATTTTCATATGAGCCCATTCTCTGATCATGTGTATATAATGCTCTATCATCTTGTGTTTGGTCAATTTTAAAAACAATTTAAGATTAATATTATACTCACCCTCTTCATGCCTCAGTCTTACTCATCTTATGTTCTTTAGGATCAATGGGTAGTTTAGGATTTTTTAGATTTAGGATTTTTATTTTGGGGGGTTGATTGGGTGGGGGTGTTTACTTTTAGGCAGGGACTTCATATTTTTTAAGATAAAAGAGCTGTTTAACTTAGGGCAATGCCTTACAAAAGGCCCTTTTATGGGCTATTGGTCGTTTGTTGTAGGTTAGGGGTGGTATTATTTTAGGGGGAATTTTTATTTTATAGGGCTATTATTTAATGTTTTTTATTTTTTGTAATTTAGTGTTTATTATTTTTTGTAATGTTAGATTTTTTAATTTGTTTTATGTAGTGTTAGTTTTTTTTAAATGTTAAATTTAGGTTTTTAATTGGTAGTTTTTTTTTATTGGAATAGTTATGTTAGGTTAATTTCTAGTTTAAACTTAGTTTTTTTTTAATTTCAAAGGTAAGTTTTTATTTTTTTAAAGATAGTTATATTGTTATTTTAATTTTAAGTTAGGGGGGTGTTAGGTTTAGGGGTTAATAGTTTAATTTAATGTTTTGGGATGTGGGGGGCCAGCAGGTTAGGGGTTTATAGGTTTAGTAGTTACGATGTGGGGGGCTGGAGTTTTAGGGGTTAATACTTTATTATAATGTTGGCGATGTGGGGGCCAGCAGTTTAGGGGTTAATAGGTTTATTTAGTGTCGGTGATGTCAGGGACTGTGGATTAGGGGTTAATAGGTTTATTTAATAGTCGAGATGTGGGTGGGTTGCGGATTAGGTGTTAATAAGTTTAATATACTGTTTGCCATGCGGGAGCGGGCGGTTTAGGGGTTAATAGGTAGTTTATGGGTGTTAGTGTACATTGTAACATTTTAGTTATGAGTTTTGTGAAACATTTTGTTTCTCAAAATCCATAACTACTGTTCTAAGATGGTGGAATAAATCGTGTTGGTATAGTCTGTAACGCAAGAATTTTAGCAGGACCGCACAACCTGTAATATGGCGCTATGGAAAATCCTGCACTCAAACGTCATTTTTTTGAGTGCAGAATGGACGTTGCATTACAGGCTATAATGCTTGCAGTATAGCTATACCGCAGCAACTCGTAATATGCGTTCCGGGCCATTCCAAGCGCAATTACCAATTTTGCAGCGGTATAGCCATACCGCAAAACTTGCAATCTAGCCGTAAGATAATAGTCAATGCTAAAAAAAGATTTAGCAGAGAATGTAAGGGTGGCTAACATTTTTTAGTGTTCCCTAAATTTTCAAAGGATAATGCTGACCATATATGTTATATATTAGTCATATTGTTTTAACAATGATTCAAAGGGATAAGGTAAATGACAGTGTGTTGAACAGGGAAAGGATCCAAGCTGTGCATATGTTTGTGTGTGTGTGTATATATATATATATATATATATATACAGGGAGAATTATTAGGCAAATGAGTATTTTGACCACATCATCCTCTTTATGCATGTTGTCTTACTCCAATCTGTATAGGCTCGAAAGCCTACTACCAATTAAGCATATTAGGTGATGTGCATCTCTGTAATGAGAAGGGGTGAGGTCTAATGACATCAACACCCTATATCAGGTGTGCATAATTATTAGGCAACTTCCTATCCTTTGGCAAAATGGGTCAAAAGAAGGACTTGACAGCTCAGAAAAGTCAAAAATAGTGAGATATCTTGCAGAGGGATGCAGCACTCTTAAAATTGCAAAGCTTCTGAAGCGTGATCATCGAACAATCAAGCGTTTCATTCAAAATAGTCAACAGGGTCGCAAGAAGCGTGTGGAAAAACCAAGGCACAAAATAACTGCCCATGAACTGAGAAAAGTCAAGCGTGCAGCTGCCAAGATGCCACTTGCCACCAGTTTGGCCATATTTCAGAGCTGCAACATCACTGGAGTGCCCAAAAGCACAAGGTGTGCAATACTCAGAGACATGGCCAAGGTAAGAAAGGCTGAAAGACGACCACCACTGAACAAGACACACAAGCTGAAACGTCAAGACTGGGCCAAGAAATATCTCAAGACTGATTTTTCTAAGGTTTTATGGACTGATGAAATGAGAGTGAGTCTTGATGGGCCAGATGGATGGGCCCGTGGCTGGATTGGTAAAGGGCAGAGAGCTCCAGTCCGACTCAGACATCAGCAAGGTGGAGGTGGAGTACTGGTTTGGGCTGGTATCATCAAAGATGTGCTTGTGGGGCCTTTTCGGGTTGAGGATGGAGTCAAGCTCAACTCCCAGTCCTACTGCCAGTTTCTGGAAGACACCTTCTTCAAGCAGTGGTACAGGAAGAAGTCTGCATCCTTCAAGAAAAACATGATTTTCATGCAGGACAATGCTCCATCACACGCGTCCAAGTACTCCACAGCGTGGCTGGCAAGAAAGGGTATAAAAGAAGAAAATCTAATGACATGGCCTCCTTGTTCACCTGATCTGAACCCCATTGAGAACCTGTGGTCCATCATCAAATGTGAGATTTACAAGGAGGGAAAACAGTACACCTCTCTGAACAGTGTCTGGGAGGCTGTGGTTGCTGCTGCACGCAATGTTGATGGTGAACAGATCAAAACACTGACAGAATCCATGGATGGCAGGCTTTTGAGTGTCCTTGCAAAGAAAGGTGGCTACATTGGTCACTGATTTGTTTTTGTTTTGTTTTTGAATGTCAGAAATGTATATTTGTGAATGTTGAGATGTTATATTGGTTTCACTGGTAAAAATAAATAATTGAAATGGGTATATATTTGTTTTTTGTTAAGTTGCCTAATAATTATGCACAGTAATAGTCACCTGCACACACAAATATCCCCCTAAAATAGCTATAACTAAAAACAAACTAAAAATACTTTCAAAACTATTCAGCTTTGATATTAATGAGTTTTTTTGGGTTCATTGAGAACATGGTTGTTGTTCAATAATAAAATTAATCCTCAAAAATACAACTTGCCTAATAATTCTGCACTCCCTGTATATATATATATATATATATATATATATATATATATATATATATATATATATATATATATATATATATATATATATATATATATATATATATATATATATATATATATATATATATATATACATACATACATATATATATATATATATATAAGCAAAAAGAGTCAGTTGCACTCTCACAAACAGTTCTCCAAGGGCCAGGGTGCTAGAGTAGTTGAAATGTAGCAAAACAGGAAACAGCACTCTCTGGACTTAAGTAAACAACAAGTAGTTTATTCAGTAACGTTTCGGGGAATGCTCCCCTTCATCAGACCAACAACATACAAGTGAGACAAACATTTAAGCATACACAAACCCCTCCCCCTAGTGCAAAAAACCTCCAAAAATGGTTGCCATAGCAACCAAGCAACCAGTTCAAAGTAAATACATTTACCAATGCAACAATGACATCAAAGAAACCAGATCATTATGGTTAATTAGCATCAGGTCAATTAGCAAATCAACACATCATCCTACCACATAATACACCTGCTGTATATTAGTACTTCTAATACCCCAGTGGCAGTGTGTCCTTTTAAAGAGACATATCACAATATTATTAGCTAAGTACAGGAACACAAGAATGTGTGGAAAAAAGGGGTTGAAAAAACGTTTAGTTAAACCTCGGCACCTCAGCATATTGAAATGCAATTCACGTAATGCACTTATAGTAAATGCCTAACTCATAATACCCGTACTACATAGTCCTGGATCTAAGAATTTATAAGATAAACAACAAATTGGGTACCACCTTATTTAAAAAGTCTACCGACAAAAACACACTGCTACATGCTTCTAGTTACCATCCAAGATCACTCATAAAAGCCATCCCTAAGGCACAGCTGCTGAGAGTCATCCGCAATAACACATCAGAGGAAAACCGTGAGGTACAACTGAAAGAAATGGAATCACGGTTTTACAGCAGAGGATACAATGGTAACACTATAAAGGAAGCAAGGGCCCAGTTGAGCATGAAAATGCCAAAAAGAGACCAACAGAAGAGGATGAATTTTGTCACTGCATACACCCCTAGCACGAGAACACTAGGAGTTACTTTAAAAGAGAAATGGGATATTGTCCAGACTGACCCATCATTACCATACCACGACTATGGACCACCCAGAATTGGATATAAGAGGGGAAGAAACCTAAAAGACATCTTAATGAACACTGATCCAACTGAGAGCTACAGCAAGGTCAAGACAAACACCAAAAGGGGCTCCTACAAGTGCCCGAGTTGTGTAACGTGTAACGCCATGCTGCAATGCAAGCAATTCAAACATCCACACAATAACACGAGCTACAAGATCAAGCATTTCCTTACGTGTACCACAAAATTTGTGGTGTACATGCTGAATTGCAACTGTGGCCTATTCTATATAGGTAAGACGTCAGATGACATTAAGAAAAGGATGGCTAATCACAGGAGTGCTATCCGGACGGCAATTGAGAAAGGCAAGAGTGACCAACCGGTGGCCAGACATTTTATGGAGAAGGGTCACTCTGTGGCGGACCTGAGATTTAAACTCATCGATCATGTACCCCCAATGCCTAGGGGAGGTGACAGGGACACCCGTCTCTTACAGAAGGAGGCCGAGTGGATTTTCAAACTGGACACTATACACCCCAGAGGTTTGAACATGGGGATAGACTGGCACTGTTTTTTATGAACTAAGCTGTGTACGCTTCTAATGTATCTGGTTGTATCTTTCTAAGGGGATTAATTTAGTTTGTACAGTATCTGATACTATGTTTGCATTCTTTTATCCACAGTGGGTTCATGAAGTCTGGTTGCTGATTGGCTGTAGGCTCTGCCCATATTTATCCTCCAGGAGGGGTGCCCAATGGGTGTACCCTTATTTAGGTTGTTGCTGTTATGTATATTAGTGGATGTTACTTTTGATGCACACCGCAGTGTTGACACATCACTGAGTGCTGGTGCTACTAACCGTGCACTACGGAACCCTGTTAACACTAGTATTTTCTGTATCTAGGGGGATGAGACCTGCCTGTACTATGTATTTATTCACATTAGTTTAGGGGTCTCTTTTCCTTTATAGCGATCCTTATAATTCTGGGCCACCGGGCTCTAGCAAACCTGTAATCACAGCATCAGCCTGAAACATACTGTGACCGACATATCTTTTGACTTTGGACCCCTGCCCCCCTATCTCATAGCAAAACTGTCACTCACACAGGGATAGGGGCTTGTCCCAGACGGCCTATCAGGGACCTTGCCTTACACAGTAATAATTGACTGGCCATGGCTTACACGCATGCGCACACTTATAGACATCCTTTTTGTGACCCTGTAAAATTGCCTATGCACGGACAATAGGTGTCTTGACCGCAAGACCGGTGCTGACAGGTTAGAAATGACAGACGCATATACCCTTCTCATCGTGTATGTCAGACTGAACTAGCTGGGTTACTAGACTTAAGTGGGTGACTCCTGATATCTGGGTATTAGGGGTGTTGTACTATCTTCTACTGCATATCCTGCTGCATTTATTACGTTCATGACCCGGACCCTTCCTTCCCTTAGTAGTAACTTGGGGCCCTCTTACCATGCCATTTTATTAACTTTGTTTGTCCGGTGTGGGGGCTTGTCCTTTCTATCCTATTGGGTACCTAGCTGGAGCATTGGGGGCTGGACTGTGCCGGGTCTCCACGCATGCGCATATCCCTTGTTGTTCCGCTAGTAGCTATGCTAGATTCAGCGCGAGGTTGGTCCGATGCTGAACAGGGTGATTACATAGGTCGTGCTACACTTTGTGCATGTAATACGGTCACATCGTTGGAGGTATCTGTATAACGTGTTTGCTGCTATTTGCGTCTATAGCATTTATGGTACACATGACCCTTGACTATGTAGTACGGGTATTATGAGTTAGGCATTTACTATAAGTGCATTACGTGAATTGCATTTCAATATGCTGAGGTGCCGAGGTTTAACTAAACGTTTTTTCAACCCCTTTTTTCCACACATTCTTGTGTTCCTGTACTTAGCTAATAATATTGTGATATGTCTCTTTAAAAGGACACACTGCCACTGGGGTATTAGAAGTACTAATATACAGCAGGTGTATTATGTGGTAGGATGATGTGTTGATTTGCTAATTGACCTGATGCTAATTAACCATAATGATCTGGTTTCTTTGATGTCATTGTTGCATTGGTAAATGTATTTACTTTGAACTGGTTGCTTGGTTGCTATGGCAACCATTTTTGGCGGTTTTTTGCACTAGGGGGAGGGGTTTGTGTATGCTTAAATGTTTGTCTCACTTGTATGTTGTTGGTCTGATGAAGGGGAGCATTCCCCGAAACGTTACTGAATAAACTACTTGTTGTTTACTTAAGTCCAGAGAGTGCTGTTTCCTGTTTTGCTATATATATATATATATATATACAGTTGCAAGAAAAAGTATGTGAACCCTTTGGAATGATATGGATTTCTGCACAAATTGGTCATAAAATGTGATCTGATCATCATCTAAGTCACAACATTAGACAATCACATTCTGCTTAAACTAATAACACACAAAAAATTAAATGTTGCCATGTTTTTATTGAACACACCATGTAAACATTCACAGTGCAGGTGGAAAAAGTATGTGAACCCCTAGACTAATGACATCTCCAAGAGCTAATTGGAGTGAGATGTCAGCCAACTGGAGTCCAATCAATAAGATGAGATTGGAGGCGTTGGTTACAGCTGCCCTGCCCTATAAAAAACACACACCAGTTCTGGGTTTGCTTTTCACAAGAAGCATTGCCTGATGTGAATGATGCCTCGCACAAAAGAGCTCTCAGAAGACCTATGATTAAGAATTTTTGACTTGCATAAAGCTGGAAAGGGTTATAAAAGTATCTCCAAAAGCTTTGCTGTTCATCAGTCCACGTTAAGACAAATTGTCTATAAATGGAGAAAATTCAGCACTGCTGCTACTCTCCATAGAAGTGGCCGTCCTGTAAAGATGACTGCAAGAGCACAGCGCAGACTGCTAAAATGAGGTGAAGAAGAATCCTAGAGTGTCAGCTAAAGACTTACAAAAGTCACTGGCAAATGCTAACATACCTGTTAGCGAATCTACAATACGTAAAACACTAAACAAGAATGGATTTCATGGGAGGATACCAGAGAGGAAGCCACTGCTGTCCAAACAAAACATTGCTGCACGTTTACAGTTTGCACAAGAGCACCTGGATGTTCCACAGCAGTACTGGCAAAATATTATGTGGACAGATGAAACCAAAGTTGAGTTGTTTGGAAGAAACACACAACACTATGGCCTAGATTTGGAGTTTGGCGTTAGCAGTGAAAACCAGCGTTAGAGGCTCCTAACGCTGGATTTAGGCTACCTCCGGTATTTGGAGTCACTCAAAAAAGGGTCTAACGCTCACTTTTCAGCCGCAACTTTTCCATACCGCAGATCCCCTTACGTCAATTGCGTATCCTATCTTTTCAATGGGATCTTTCTAACTCCGGTATTTAGAGTTGTGTCTGAAGTGAGCGTTAGAAATCTAACGACAAAACTCCAGCCGCAGGAAAAAAGTCAGTAGTTAAGAGCTTTCTGGGCTAACGCCGGTTTATAAAGCTCTTAACTACTGTACTCTAAAGTACACTAACACCCATAAACTACCTATGTACCCCTAAACCGAGGTCCCCCCACATCGGCGCAACTCGAATAAATTTTTTTAACCCCTAATTTGCCGACCGCCAACTACGTTATCCTTATGTACCCCTAATCTGCTGCCCCTAACACTGCCAACCCCTATATTATATTTATTAACCCCTAATCTGCCCCCCACAACGTCGCCGCCAGCTACCTACACTTATTAACCCCTAATCTGCCGACCGCAAAGCGCCGCCACCTACGTTATCCTTATGTACCCCTAATCTGCTGCCCCTAACACCGCCGACCCCTATATTATATTTATTAACCCCTAATCTGCCCCCCTCAACGTTGCCTCCACCTGCCTACACTTATTAACCCCTAATCTGCCGAGCGGACCGCACCGCTACTATAATAAAGTTATTAACCCCTAATCCGCCTCACTAACCCTATAATAAATATAATAAATAGTATTAACCCCTAATCTGCCCTCCGACTGGAGCTCACCGCTATTCTAATAAATGTATTAACCCCTAAAGCTAAGTCTAACCCTAACACTAACACCCCCCTAAATTAAATATAATTTTAATCTAACGAAATTAATTAACTCTTATTAAATAAATTATTCCTATTTAAAGCTAAATACTTACCTGTAAAATAAATCCTAATATAGCTACAATATAAATTATAATTACATTGTAGCTATTTTAGGATTAATATTTATTTTACAGGCAACTTTGTAATTATTTTAACCAGGTACAATAGCTATTAAATAGTTAAGAACTATTTAATAGTTACCTAGTTAAAATAATTACAAAATTACCTGTAAAATAAATCCTAACCTAAGTTACAATTAAACCTAACACTATACTATCATTAAATTAATTAAATAAAATACCTACAATTACCTACAATTAAACCTAACACTACACTATCAATACATTAATTAAATACAATATCTACAAATAACTACAATGAAATAAACTAACTAAAGTACAAAAAATAAAAAAGAACTAAGTTACAAAAAATAAAAAAATATTTACAAACATAAGAAAAATATTACAACAATTTTAAACTAATTACACCTACTCTAAGCCCCATAATAAAATAACAAAGCCCCCCAAAATAAAAAATGCTCTACCCTATTCTAAATTAATAAAGTTAAAAGCTCTTTTACCTTACCAGCCCTGAACAGGGCCCTTTGCGGGGCATGCCCCAAGAAGTTCAGCTCTTTTGCGTGTAAAAAAATCATACAATACCCCCCCCAACATTACAACCCACCACCCACATACCCCTAATCTAACCCAAACCCCCCTTAAATAAACCTAACACTAAGCCCCTGAAGATCATCCTACCTTGTCTTCACCATACCAGGTTCACTGATCCGTCCTGAAGAGCTCCTCCGATGTCCTGATCCAAGCCCAAGCGGGGGGCTGAAGATGTCCATGATCCAGTAGAAGTCTTCATCCAAGCGGGGCAGAAGAGGTCTTCCATCCGATTGAAGTTTTCATCCAAGCGGGGCAGAAGAGGTCTTCCATCCGATTGAAGTCTTCATCCAGGCGGCATCTTCTATCGACATCCATCTGGAGCGGAGCGGCAGCATCCTGAAGACCTCCGATGCGGAATGACGTCATTTAAAGGAACCATCATTCGTCGTTCAGTCGTCGGCCAGGATGGATGTTCCGCGTCAGAGGTCTTCAGGATGCTGCCGCTCCACTCCAGATGGATGTCGATAGAAGATGCCGTCTGGATGAAGACTTCAATCGGATGGAAGACCTCTTCTGCCCCGCTTGGATGAAGACTTCAATCGGATGGAAGACCTCTTCTGCCCCGCTTGGATGAAGACTTCTACCGGATCATGGACATCTTCAGCCCCCCGCTTGGGCTTGGATCAGGACATCGGAGGAGCTCTTCAGGACGGATCGGTGAACCTGGTATGGTGAAGATAAGGTAGGAAGATCTTCAGGGGCTTAGTGTTAGGTTTATTTAAGGGGGCTTTGGGTTAGATTAGGGGTATGTGGGTGGTGGGTTGTAATGTTGGGGGGGGCGGTATTGTATGTTTTTTTTACAGGCAAAAGAGCTGAACTTCTTGGGGCATGCCCCGCAAAGGGCCCTGTTCAGGGCTGGTAAGGTAAAAGAGCTTTTAACTTTAGTAATTTAGAATAGGGTAGGGCATTTTTTTTATTTTGGGGGGCTTTGTTGTTTTATTAGGGGGCTTAGAGTAGGTGTAATTAGTTTAAAATTGTTGTAATATTTTTCTTATGTTTGTAGATATTTTTTTATTTTTTGTAACTTAGTTCTTTTTTATTTTTTGTACTTTAGTTAGTTTATTTCATTGCAGTTATTTGTAGATATTGTATTTAATTAATGTATTGATAGTGTAGTGTTAGGTTTAATTGTAGATAATTGTAGGTATTTTATTTAATTAATTTAATGATAGTGTAGTGTTAGGTTTAATTGTAACTTAGGTTAGGATTTATTTTACAGGTAATGTTGTAATTATTTTAACTAGGTAACTATTAAATATTTCTTAACTATTTAATAGCTATTGTACCCGGTTAAAATAATTACAAAGTTGCCTGTAAAATAAATATTAATCCTAAAATAGCTACAATGTAATTATAATTTATATTGTAGCTATATTAGGATTTATTTTACAGGTAAGTATTTAGCTTTAAATAGGAATAATTTATTTAATAAGAGTTAATTAATTTCGTTAGATTAAAATTATATTTAACTTAGGGGGGTGTTAGTGTTAGGGTTAGACTTAGCTTTAGGGGTTAATACATTTATTAGAATAGCGGTGAGCTCCAGTCAGCAGATTAGGGGTTAATACTTGAAGTTAGGTGTCGGCGATGTTAGGGAGGGCAGATTAGGGGTTAATACTATTTATTATAGGGTTAGTGAGGCGTATTAGGGGTTAATAACTGTATTATAGTAGCGTTCAGGTCCGCTCGGCAGATTAGGGGTTAATAAGTGTAGGCAGGTGGAGGCGACGTTGTGGGGGGCAGATTAGGGGTTAATAAATATAATATAGGGGTCGGCGATGTTAGGGCAGCAGATTAGGGGTACATAGGGATAATGTAAGTAGCGGCGGTTTACGGAGCGGCAGATTAGGGGTTAATAATAATATGCAGGGGTCAGCGATAGCGGGGGCAGCAGATTAGGGGTTAATAAGTGTAAGGTTAGGGGTGTTTAGACTCGGGGTACATGTTAGGGTGTTAGGTGCAGACGTAGGAAGTGTTTCCGCATAGCAAACAATGGGGCTGCGTTAGGAGCTGAACGCAGCTTTTTTGCAGGTGTTAGTTTTTTTTTCAGCTCAAACAGCCCCATTGTTTTCTATGGGGGAATCGTGCACGAGCGCGTTTTTGAGGCTGGCCGCTTGCGTAAGCAACTCTGGTATCGAGAGTTGAAGCTGCGTTAAAAATGCTCTACGCTCCTTTTTTGGAGCCTAACGCAGCCTTTATGTGGACTCTCAATACCAGAGTTATTTTTATGGTGTGGCCAGAAAAAAGCCGGCGTTAGCTACGTGGGTCCTTACCGACAAAACTCTAAATCTAGCCATATGTGTGGCGAAAAAGAGGCACAGCACACCAACATCAAAACCTCATCCCAACTGTGAAGTATGGTGGTTGGGGCATCATGGTTTGGGGCTGCTTTGTTGCATCAGGGCCTGGACAGATTGCTATCATCGAAGGAAAAATGAATTCCCAAGTTTATCAAGACATTTTGCAGGAGAACTTAAGGCCATCTGTCTACCAGCTGAAGCTCAACAGAAGATGGGTGTTGCAACATGACAATGACCCAAAGCATAGAAGTAAATCAACAACAGAATGTCTTAAACAAGAAAATACGCCTTCTGAAGTGGCTCAGTCAGAGTCCTGACCTCAACCCAATTGAGATGATGTGGCATGACCTCAAGAAAGCGATTCACACCAGACATCCCAAGAATATTGCTGAACTGAAACAGTTCTGTAAAGAGGAATGGTCAAGAATTACTCCTGACCGTTGTGCATGTCTGATCTGCAACTACAGGAAACGTTTGGTTGAAGTTATTGCTGCCAAAGGAGGTTCAACCAGTTATTAAATCCAAGGGTTCACATACTTTTTCCACCTGCACTGTGAATGTTTACATGGTGTGTTCAATAAAAACATGGCAACATTTCATTATTTGTGTGTTATTAGTTTAAGCAGACTGTGATTGTCTATTGTTGTGACTTAGATGATGATCAGATCACATTGTATGACCAATTTGTGTGCAGAAATCCATATCATTCCAAAGGGTTCACATACTTTTTCTTGCAACTGTATACTGTATATATATATATATATATATATATATATATATATATATATATATATATATATATATAAAAAAAGAGAAAAAAGTTGAGATAGCGCTGATAAAAAGCCCAGAGAATACAGTCGTAAGCAATGAATATTATAAACCACATATGGGTAATAGTTATTACAACATATGAATGATAATTAATAAAGTGAATGAATAATAAACAATATCAAATAAATAAATAAATAAATGAGTCTCTGATAAATGTTCAAGAAGACCCGCAGAACAATGAAACACACAGACTGTAGGTGTGCACTTACTAGAAATTACCCCAATAATATGAGGTAAGTTGCCGCATCTATCAGTGATAAGCCTCTGGTGATATCTTGCATCTGTTTTGGAGATGAGGATGGATTAGCTTGGAGTTGGTAAATCTATGCCCTGAAAGTAATTATTAGTATTTTCCTTAAGAACATGGGTAGGATCATCCAGTTGGGGGATATCCCCGTTGCTATCTATACTATATAGTGAGTTATAGTAGCTTCGAAAGGTCGATGCAATTTGTTTACTGATTTTTAGTAGTTGTCCATCTGTAGCTTGTAATGTATGAATGTATATTGCCAGTTGTTTCCTACGAAGGCATCTTGTAAGTCATTTCCCTGGCTTGTTACCACCCTCGTAATAGTATTGTTTAACATATAAGGCATTACGTTGGTGGACTTCCGTCACATGTCCTTTAAGGCCAGTTCTTGCATTAAGCAAGTTATTTTTTTGCTGTCGTTAGTCAGCTCTTGTTTGTGAGCCCTTTCAAGTGTTTTAATTTGAGCAAGGAGTTGAGCGTGCTTCTCTCTAGCCTTTTTATGAATCCTAGCTTTATGCTTAATAAATATGCCACGCATCACGGTTTATTGACTTCCCACTCACCTAGTACCGACGTGGTGGAATTCTTGTTAAGTATAAAGTATTCTGTTAGGTCTTTTTCTATCTCATCGAGAATTACTGGGTTGCCTAGGAGAGAGTCATCCAGTCTCCATGTCCTTGTTGCTATTGCGAGGTCAGGCCACAAAATAGAGCAGGTGACCAGGGCATGGTCTGAACATGTTATTAGCCCTACTTCACATTGATTGGTTATGGAAAGTCAGTTGGAGTCTGTAAAGATATGGGCCACTACTTATCAAGCTGTCAACTTACCTGCATTCACCGCACCAATACGCTCACCTAAGGTCGCCTAACATCACTGCTGTGGACCTGAATACATTCTCCAAAATTACCAAAACATCTGCCGAAAAGCCGCACACCAAGTACGGTGCGATGAGCAGCGGACTGTTGTTAACTAACAGTCATCGATCTCGCTGCTCTTCAGCTTTTTCCCAGCTTTATTGGTACCCTTTCACTAAACACCCAAACTATACTATACCGTTTACCCCCTATACCGCAGCTCCCGGAGCCCACCGCAACTAAATAAAGTTATTAACCCCTAAACCGCCGCTCCCGGAGCCCACTACAACTCTAATAAACGTATTAACCCCTAAACTGCTGTTCACAGACCTCACCGCCACCTACATTATATTTATTAACCCCTAATCTGCCCCCCTACACCACCGCCACCTACATTATATTTATTAACCCCTAATATGCCCCCCCCTACACCGCCACCACTATATTAAATGTATTAACCCCTAAACCTAAGTCTAACCCTAACCCTAACACCCCCTAAGTTAAATATAATCTAAATAAATCTAAATAAATATTCCTAGCATTAACTAAATTATTCCTATTTAAAAATAAATACTTTTTTTTTTTTTTGTAGCTATCTTAGGATTTAATTTTTATTTTACAGGCAAGTTTGTATTTATTTTAAGTAGGTAGAATAGTTATTAAATAGATATTAACTATTTACTAACTACCTTGCTAAAATAAAAACAAAAGTACCTGTAAAATAAAAAGTAACCTAAGTTGAAATTACACCTAACACTACACTATAATTATATTAATTACCTAAATTAAATACAATTAAATACAATTAAATAAAATTATCTAAAGTACAAAAAAATTAAAAAAAATAAATTACAGAAATTAATAAAATAATTACAAGATTTTTAAACTAATTAAACCTAATCTAATCGCCCTAACAAAATTAAAAAAGCCCTACCCTACACTAAATTACAAATAGCCCTTAAAAGGGCTTTTTGTGGGGCATTGCCCCAAAGTAATCAGCTCTTTTACCTGAAAAAAAAGTACAATAGCCCCCCAACATTAAAACCCACCACCCATACACCCAACCCTACTCTAAAACCCACCCAATCCCCCCTTAAAAAAAAACTAACACTAACCCCTTGAAGAACACCTTATCTTGAGAAGTCTTCACCCAACCGGGCCAAATTCCTCAATGAAGCCGGGCGAAGTGGTCCTCCAGATGGGCAGAAGTCTTCATCCACGCCGGGCAGAAGAGGTCCTCCAGATGGGCAGAAGTCTTCATCCAGATGGCATCTTCTATCTTCATCCATCCGGAGTGGGTCCCATCTTCAAGACATCCGACGTGGAGCATCCTTCCTGGCCGATGACTACCCAACGAATGAAGGTTCCTTTAAGTCCAAGATGACGTCCCTCCAATCAGAATTAAGGTAGGAAAAATCCTATTGGTTGATCCAATCAGCCAATAGGATTGAGCTCGCATTCTATTGGCTGATTGGAACAGCCAATAGAATGCAAGCTCAATCCTATTGGCTGATTGGATCTGCCAATAGGATTGAACTTCAACCCTATTGGCTGATTGCATCAACCAATAGGATTTTTCCTACCTTAATTCCGATTGACTGATAGAATTCTATAAGCCAATCGGATTTGAAGGGACGCCATCTTGGATGAGGCCCCTAAAGGAACATTCATTCGTCGGGTAGTCGTCAGCCAGGAAGGATACCCTGCGTTGGATGTCTTGAAGATGGAGCCGCTCCTTGCCAGATGGATGAAGATAGAAGACTTCTGCCCATCTAGAGGACCTCTTCTGCCCGGCTTGGATGAAGACTTTTGCCCGCCTGGAGGACCACTTCACCCAGCTTCGTTGAGGACTTCGGCCCAGTTGGGTGAAGACTTCTCAAGGTAAGGTGATCTTCAAGGGGTTAGTGTTAGTTTTTTTAAGGGGGGATTGGGTGGGTTAGGTGTGTGGGTGGTGGGTTTTAATGTTGGGGGGGTATTGTATGTTTTTTTCCAGGTAAAAGAGCTGATTACTTTGGGGCAATGCCCTGCAAAAGGACCTTTTAAGGGCTATTTGTAATTTAGTGTAGGCCTTTTTTTTATTTTGGGGGGATTTTTTATTTTGTTAAGGGGATTAGATTAGGTGTAAGTACTTTAAAAATCTTGTAATTATTTTATTATTTTCTGTAATTTAGTGTTTTTTTGTACTTTAGATAATTTTATTTCATTTTATTTAATTGTAGTTAATTGTAGTTAATGTAGGTAATTAATTTAATTATAGTGTAGTGTTAGGTGTAATTGTAATTTAGGTTAGGTTTTATTTTACAGGTACTTTTATATTTATTTTAACTAGGTAGTTATTAAATAGTTAATAACTATTTAATAACTATTGTATCTAGTTAAAATAAATAAAAACTTGCCTATAAAATAAAAATAAATCTTAAGATAGCTACAAATGTAACTATTAGTTATATTGTAGCTATCTTACGGCTAGATTTAGAGTTTTGTCGGTAACGACCCGCGTAGCTAACGCTGGCTTTTTTCTGGCCGCACCTTTTAAATACCTCTGGTATTGAGAGTTCACAGAATGGCTGCGTTAGGCTCCAAAAAGGGAGCGTACAGGCATATTTAACGCCACTGTAACTCTCGATACCAGAGTTGCTTACGGACGCGGCCAGATTCCATCAGCCAATCAGAATATTCCTACCTTAATTCCGATTGGCTGATAGAATCCTATCAGCCAATCGGAATTCGAGGGACGACATCTTGGATGACGTCCCTTAAAGGAACCGTCATTCTTCAGTTGGACGTCGTCGGAAGAAGATGGGTCCGCGCTGGAGGTCTTCCCGATGGAGCCGGTCCTCATCGGATGAAGATAGAAGATGCCTCTTGGAAGAAGATGGTTGCCGGTCTGGATCTACTCTTCTTCCCGGATAGGATGAAGACTTTGGACCCTCTTCTGGACTTCTTCAGCCATCGGATAATGGATGTCTAGCCCCCGCTTGGGCTTGGATGAAGATTTTGGAGCCAGGACGGATCGGTGTACCCGGTGAGGCGAAGATAAGGTATGAAGATCTTCAGGGGCTTAGTGTTAGGTTTATTTAAGAGGGGTTTGGGTTAGATTAGGGGTATGTGGGTGGTGGGTTGTAATGTTGGGGGGGTATTGTATGTGTTTTTTTACAGGCAAAAGAGCTGAATTCTTTGGGGCATGCCCTGCAAAGGGCCCTGTTCAGGGCTGGTAAGGTAAAAAAGCTTTTAACTTTAGTAATTTAGAATAGGGTAGGGAATTTTTTTATTTTGGGGGGCTTTGTTATTTTATTAGGGGGCTTAGAGTAGGTGCAATTAGTTTAAAATTGTTGTAATATTTTTCTGATGTTTGTAAATATTTTTTTATTTTTTGTAACTTAGTTCTTTTTTATTTTTTGTACTTTAGTTAGTTTATTTCACTGTAGTTATTTGTAGATATTGTATTTAATTAATTTATTGATAGTGTAGTGTTAGGTTTAATTGCAGATAATTGTAGATAGTTTATTTAATTTATTTATTGATAGTGTAGTGTTAGGTTTAATTGTAACTTAGGTTAGGATTTATTTTACAGGTAATTTTGTAATTATTTTAACTATTTTAGCTATTAAATAGTTCTTAACTATTTAATAGCTATTGTACCTGGTTAAAATAAATACAAAGTTACCTGTAAAATAAATATAAATCCTAAAATAGCTATAATATAATTATACTTTATATTGTAGCTATATTAGGATTTATTTTACAGGTAAGAATTTAGATTTAAATAAGAATAATTTATTTAATAAGAGTTAATTAATTTTGTTAGATTTAAATTATATTTAATTTAGGGGGGTGTTAGTGTTAGGGTTAGACTTAGCTTTAGGGGTTAATACATTTATTAGAATAGCGGTGAGCTCCAGTCGGCAGATTAGGGGTTAATGTTTGAAGTTAGGTGTCGGCGATGTTAGGGAGGGCAAATTAGGGGTTAATACTATTTATTATAGGGTTAGTGAGGCGGATTAGGGGTTAATAACTTTATTATAATAGCGGTGCAGTCTGCTCGGCAGATTAGGGGTTAATAAGTGTAGGCAGGTGGAGGCGACGTTGTGGGGGGCAGATTTGGGGTTAATAAATATAATATAGGGGTTGGCGGAGTTAGGGGCAGCAGATTAGGGGTACATAAGGATAATGTAAGTAGCGGCGCTTTTGCGGTCGGCAGATTAGGGGTTAATTATTGTAGGTAGCTGGCAGTGATGTTGTGGGGGGCAGGTTAGGGGTTAATAAATATAATATAGGGGTCGGCGGTGTTAGGGGCAGCAGATTAGGGGTACATAAGGATAACATAGGTGGCGGTCGGCAGATTAGGGGTTAAAAAAAAATGTAATCTAGTGGCGGCGATGTGGGGGGACCTCGGTTTAGGGGTACATAGGTAGTTTATGGGTGTTAGTGTACTTTAGAGCACAGTAGTTAAGCTCTTAACTACTGACTTTTTTCTGTGGCTGGAGTTTTTTCGTTAGATTTCTAATGCTCACTTCAGACACAACTCTAAATACCGGAGTTAGAAAGATCCCATTGAAAAGATAGGATACGCAATTGACGTAAGGGGATCTGCGGTATGGAAAAGTCGCAGCTGAAAAGTAAGCGTTAGACCCTTTCCTGACTGACTCCAAATACCGGCGGTAGCCTAAAACCAGCGTTAAGAGCCTCTAACGCTGGTTTTCACGGCTACCGCCAAACTCTAAATCTAGGCCATAGGGTTTATTTTATAGGTAAGTAATAGTATTTAGTTTTAAATAGGAATAATTTATTTAGATTTATTTAAATTATATTTAAGTTAGGGGGTGTTAGGGTTAGACTTAGGTTTAGGGGTTAATACATTTAGTGGCGGCGGTGTGGGGGGGCAGATTAGGGGTTAATAAATATAATGTAGGTGGTGGTGGGCTCCGGGAGCGGCGGTTTAAGGGTTAAACACTTTATTTAGTTGTGGCTGGTCCATGAGCGGCGGTTTAGGGGTTAATAAGTTTATTAGAGTGGCAGTGGGCTCCGGGAGCGGCGGTTTAGGGGTTAATAAGTATAATGTAGGTGGCGGTGGTGTGGGGGGGGCAGATTAGGGGTGTTTAGACTTGGGGTACATGTTAGGGTGTTAGGTGTAGACATTACCATAGGAATCAATGGGATATCGGGCAGCAGCGAACATGAGCTTTCGCTGCATTGATCCCTATGGCATCCGCCGCCTCCAGGGCGGCGGATTGAAAACCAGGTACACTGAGCCAGAAAAGTGCAGAGCGTACCTGCTAATTATTTGATAACTAGCAAAAGTAGACAGATAGTGCCGAACTTGCATTTGGAACATCTGGAGTGACGTAAGCATCGATCTGTGTCAGACTGAGCCCGGCCGATCGTATGTTACGTCACTAAATTCTACTTTTGCCGGTCTGTAGGGTTTGATATCTAAGGCGAATCAGGCTCGCCACAAATACGCTGTGGAATTCCAGCATATTTGCGGTTGATAGCTTGATAAATAGAGGCCATGGTCTATTCTCGTATAGTTGTTGTGTGGGGGTGAGTAAAAAGTGTAGTCTTTAACGTCTGGGTGTAGTGTTCTCCATTTGTCATGGAGAGAAAGGTTATTAAGCGAGGTTTTAATTGCTTTAAGTACAGTCTTAGGTACACAAGAGGACCCTCTTGAAGAGTCGAGTACAGGATCAAACGAGAGGTTTAAATCTCCAGCTAAAAATGTTGTACCTTTAGCGTAATCTAGTATTAAGTTTGTTAATTTTTTGAAGAAGGCATTTTGGGACTGATTGCGGGCATATATATTTAAGAGCGTGAGTTGTTGGCCGTAGAGATGACGCACCAAAAAGACATAGCGTCCTTCTGGGTCTTTGTCAGTATGTGACATCTAAAAAGGTAGGGATTTGTGAATCAGAATGCCCACCCGGCCCTTTTTCTTTGGTCCAGAGGCAAAAAAGCTATGGGATATTGTGGGGTATTCCATTTAGGTTCTTTCCACTTTTGAAAATGGGTCTCTTGTATCATGAGAATCTGATTCTTATGCTTATTCAGTTCCCTACGTGCTATAGACCTTTTGACCGGGCTATTAAGTCCCTTTGCATTTATAAAGGTCAGCTGAGAAGAGTGTTCCTGAAATCTATTAGTTCTGGTGGTCATTCTTCAGAAAAAAAGAAAAAAAAAAACCTCAAGGAGAAATAAAAAGGGGGTATAGAGTAAAGATCAGTGAAAGTAAAAAGAAAGAAATAATAAGTAGTGTCCTTTGAAGCTATAAAAAATATAGTTAGTCTCTGTGGTTAGTTAGAGGATAATATTCAGTGAACTAAAAGCTAGATTACGAGTTTTGAGCGCTATATAGGGAAATTAACGACCCTCCACAAAAGTGGCGTTCATTCACCTCCCTATAGGGCTACTATTACAAGTTTGTAAAAAGCAGGCTTGTGCGGGCAATATGGTGGCATTGAGCTCCATACCGCAACAAAATACAAGCGCTGTTTTGACATGCTCATGCACGATTTCCCCATAGCAACATTGGGGAGAGCCAGCAAAAAAGAAGCCTAACACCTAAGATCGCGGAAACAAAAGCTCCATAACGCAGCCCCATTGATGTCTAGGGGGAAAGAAAAAGTTATGTTTAAACCTAACACCCTTACATAAAAATCACGTCTAAACACCCCTAATCTTCCACCCCCGACATCGCCTCAATCGTCCTTAAAGGGACAGTAAACCTTAAAAATAATGTTATATAATTCTGCACATAGTGCAGAATTATATAACATTATTTTAGCGCAAACATTATAAAACATAATTTCCCCTTTGAATTTTTAATAAAAACTGCTATTTTACAGACCCGCTCTCTGTGATCTTCTGAGCTGGTCTGTATTTTTCAAACAGCGCATCGGGCCAGCTGTATAGTCACAGCCCAGCCCGACCACGCCATAGCACTAAGTGCAGTTCACTCCTGTTATTAACCCCTAATCTGCTGCCCCTAACATCGCCGCCACCTACATTACAGTTATTAACCCCTAATCTTCCGCCCTTAACATCGCCGCAACTTACATTACAGTTATTAACCCATAATCTGCCGCCCCTAACATCGCCGCCACTAACCTACATTTATTAACCCCTAATCTGCTGCCCCAATGTTGACGCCACTATACTAAAGTTATTAACCCCTAAACCTCTG
The DNA here is from genome assembly GCF_027579735.1 of Bombina bombina. Lineage (NCBI taxonomy): Eukaryota > Metazoa > Chordata > Amphibia > Anura > Bombinatoridae > Bombina > Bombina bombina. The sequence continues at coordinate 490,363,224 of NC_069502.1, forward strand.
GCCTCCCATATCACTAACACTACAAAAATATATTAACCCCTAAACCTAACCATAACCCTAACGTAACCCTAAGCATAAATCTAACCCTAACACCCCCTAACTTACATATAATTAAAAAAATCTAAATAAACCTTACAATTATTTATTACCTAAATAATAAACTAAATACAAACTTACCTGTAAAATAAAACCTAAGATAGCTACAATATAACTAGCTAGCTTAGGTTTTATTTTTATTTCTCAGGTAAGTTTGTATTTATTTTAACTAGGTAGACTAGTTAGTAAATAGTTATTAACTATTTACTAATTACCTAGTTAAAATAAATACAAACTTACCTGTAAAATAAAACCTAACCTGCCTTACACTAAAACCTACCATTACAATCAAATATTTTTTTTTAAATTAATTAAATACAATTATCTAAATTACAAAAAAAAATAAACATTAAATTACACAAAATAAAAAATGAACAAATAAAAAAAAACGAATTACTCCTAATCTAATAGCCCTATCAAAATAAAAAAGCCCCCCCCAATTAATAAAACCCCTAGCCTAATCTAAACTGCCAATAGCCCTTAAAAGGGCCTTTTGCAGGGCATTGCCCCAGATAAACCTAAGATAACCATTGCCCTGAAAAGGGCATTTGGATGGGAATTGCCCTTAAAAGGGCATTTAGCTCTTTTACGGTGCCCAAACCCTAAGCTAAAAATAAAATCCACTCAATAAACCCTTAAAAAAACCTAACACTAACCCCCTCGACGATCCACTTATATTTTTCGAACTTCATTTTCCAGCGATGATCGTAAAAAGAGGATGCTCCGCACCGGATGTCTTGAAGATGGACCCTCTCTGCGCCGGATGGATGAAGATAGAAGATGCAATCTGGATGAAGACTTGTGCCTGCTTGGATGAAGACTTCTGGCCGCTTCAATGAAAACTTCTGCCGGCTTCGATGAGGATTTCTGCCCACTTGGATGGATGAGGATGGATGTCTGGTCTTCGAAAACTGTAAGTGGATCGTCGGGAATTAGTGTTAGGTTTTTTTTAAGGGTTTATTGGGTGGATTTTATTTTAGCTTAGGGTTTGGGCACTGTAAAAGAGCAATGGTTAGCTTAGGTTTATTTAGATAGGTTTTTATTTGGGGGGTTTGGTTTTTTACTGTTGGGGAGGTGTTTGTAATTTTTATTGCCAGGTAAAAGAGCTGTTATCTTTGGGGCAATGCCCCGCAAAGGGCCCTTTTAAGGGCTATTGGCAGTTTAGTGTAGGCTAGGGGTTTAATTTTTTTGGGGAGGCTTTTTTATTTTGATAGGGCTATTAGATAAGGAGTAATTTGTTGTTTTTTTATAAATTCTTTTTTTTTATTTTGTGTAATTTAGTGTTTTTTTTTGTAATTTAGATAATTGTATTTGATTAATTTAATTTATTTGATTTGATTGTAATGGTAGGTTTTAGTGTAAGGTAGGTTAGGTTTTATTTTACAGGTAAATATATTTATGTAGTGATGTGGGAGGCCAGAGGTTATGTGGTTTGTAGTTTAATTTTTTTTTTTAAAAAATATTTTTATTGAGGCAATGAAAGTCAGGGTTACAAACACAGAATGAAGGATAACAACTCAGGCACTAATACAAAACAGTAATTTAGCACCATAAACAAATGTTAATAGAATATAAATTGAACAATGGTGTTGACCTTCGTTCTTGCCTCAGTTTTTAGATAGTGAAACACTCTGGCGTCAACAATGTAAAATAGATCCATGGGAGGGATCTGGTAGCTGGGACTTATCGGAAGACAGAGTTCTCGGCTTCAAGAGCTCACAATAAGAGTTAGAACAATCGAGAGCTTTACAAGATTAGAGTCATCTAAACTGAACAATATATGAATTTTCAACTTTAAAGCATGGCATAACAAGTAAACATAATGGGGAAATGGGAGACATAAAAACCTGAAGAACCTCTTCTAGGGTGGAGGGAGGGAAGGGCCGGAGGGGAGAAAGAAGAGAAGGGGAGTGAGAAAAAAAGAGAAAAAAAAAAAAAAGGGGGGGGTCCAGGGGACCATGGAGGAGTAATAACCGGGCCATCTGCAGTACAGACTGGCCTGGAGTGTTACGGAGCAGCCTGAGCTCCAGCTGGTCTAGTGGTTTGCCCAGGAGTATCTCTAACTCTTCTATGCTCGTCCCATAAGAACCAAATAGAGCAATAGAGGTCATAGCGACCCTCAACTCTCAGTGCGTATTCTTCCATTTTTTTTAATGTAGTCTAGGGACTCCAGTACTGGGGCTAGTATTAATAATGTGTTTTTTGTCTACTGCCTAGCTATAACAAGTTTTGCTGTCAGGAGAATAATAACACACAATAGTCGGGATGATTTTGGGAGATCCTGCAGTCCAAGGTGAAAGAGCGCCATGTTTCCTGTGAGACTGCCAGTCAGACCTAATTGTCTCAGTAAGTCCGCGACCTGGGTTCAGAAGGTTCCCAGTCTTTGGCACTCCCACCAGATGTGTAAGTGTGTACCTCGTTGTGTACAACCCCTCCAGCATTCCGCTGAACGGGAAGGGAATATTCTGTTTAACCTGGTCGGGACCCAGTACCACCTGAGTAAGATTTTAATATATAATTCAAACAAGTTAGAACACCAAACTGCTGTAGTGACATCCTGGAGAGCAAGCTGACAAGTCCCATCCGAGGCCACCACCCCCAGGTCCCTCTCCCAATCCTCTGTAGACTGGGTTTTTGTGAAACAATAGGAGTCGAGTAGAGTTTTGTAATGAAACGATAGGGTACTTCGCAAAGATCTGCCCGTCAACCATCTCCTCTCCCACTTGGTGAGGACTCGCATGTTTGATTTCTGAAATCCCCAAGACAGGAGGAGTGAGACCATACGTAGATACTCAAACTGCAACTCTCTGGGGAAGTTGTCTATTGGATAGGTGTGGGGTGGGATAGCTAACTCGTCCCCTCTATACAGATCCGAAATCAATCTAATCTCTAAGGCTTCCCACTTCCTGGGGTGGGAGTCAGGAATGCAATGCAGCAGACCCTTAATTGAATGTATTGGGGAGGGGTGCAGCGCGACCGAGTCAAGGGAACGCAATTCTTTCCAAAGTCTTAAGCAGCATCCATATAAGATCAGCCAAGTTAACTCCAGCGGGTAATGAACCTTGTTCAATTTGGAACCAGCAAGAGGAGCAATCTCTAACCCCCCAGGCAGTTATATGTGAGAGCATAGCTGCTTTGTAGTAATAGGTGATATTTGGGACAGAGATGCCCTCCGCATTTTTTTGGTTTTTGCAGTTGGTTTAGGGGCAGCCTCGAGTGTCGGTCTCTCCAAATATACTTTGTAAATACAGACTGGAAATGGTTGAGAAGATATGCCGGGACTGCAACCGGGAGGCACCTAAAAAGGTAAGTCAGTTTTGGGAGCAGCAGCATCTTTACAGCCGTGACCCTACCCGTCCAAGACACCTCCGAAACTTTCCAGCTAGCAATAGTCTGTTGGAAATCTCTAAGGAGGGACCCATAGTTCGTGGCCACAATTTGTTTGGGATCATGAGAAAGCATCACACCCAAATATTTTTGTCCTTCAGTGGACCATTTGAAAGGGTAAGATCCTCTCAAGGTCTCTAATGCAGTCTCAGACAGGCCTATAGCATAGGCTTCTGTCTTGTTGTAATTGAGTTTATAGTATGTTAAATTAGCAAATTCAGCCAATATTTTAAATAGTTCAGGAAGCGATTCCTTCGGTTCAGCTAGCAATATCGTCAGATCATCCGCAAACAGTGCCAGAACCTGCGGAACATCATATAGTATTAGGTGCTGGACGGATGGATTCGACCGAAGCCTGGTCACCAAAGGCTCCATCATCAGGGCAAAAAGAAGAGGCGACAGAGGGCACCCCTGTCTCGTGCCTTTCTTTATATCGAAGGCTCTGGATACAAATCCTACTCCTCTTACTCTGGCTGATGGGCCAGAGTAAAGAGCCATTACTGCCGTGGTAAAGGTGGCAGGAAACCCGAAAAAATGCAAGACTTCAACCATATAATACCACCGGACCCTGTTGAACGCTTTTTCAGCATCCAACGACAGGGTAACCAGTGGGATCCCGAGTGCTGCTGCCTCAAAGAAGATGTTCAAAAGGCATCTTGTGTTGTCTGAGCCCTGACGTCCAGGGGTAAATCCCACCTGGTCGGGGTGGATCAAGACTGGGAGGGCCCTATTTAGCCGCGAGGCTAGGATCTTGGCATATAATTTTACATCACCATTTATGAGAGAAATTCGGCGGTAATTTTCACAATATTTAGGGTCTTTCCCGGGTTTGGGTATGGTTATAATCGATGCTTCTAGAAAATCTCTGGGGAACTTACCCATGTTCATGGCTTCACCAAACACACGAGTTAGGATGTGGCATAGTTGGGTCACAAATTTTTTATAGAATGTGGCGTCAAACCCGTCTGGGCCCGGAGTTTTATGAGTATTGAGGCTCTTGATAGTCGCCGCAACCTCCTCCGCAGAGATAGGAGCTGCGAGAAGATCCAACAGGTCCTCAGGGACCTGCGGAAGATGTAGCTTACTGAGAAACTCGGGGATAGCGGACACTGGAGCAAAATGCATATGTGGGTCTTCAGATATCTGATATAAGCGGCTGTAATAATCAGCGAGGACATCCCCTTTGTCGCTTGGGGAATAGAATTTTCTATTGTCTCTCGCTATAAAAGCTATCCTGTTCAGCAGCGTTCTCTGTTGGAGCTTGTGAGCTAGAAGTTTATCCGCTCTATCTCCCTTATGGTAGTATCTCTGTTTCAAAAGATAAAGACTTCTCTGAACTCTCTCTGTTTCTTAAGAGTTTGGACTTTCCTTATCAGGGAGTCCGATCTTATCCCTCTAAGCTGCTTCCGTGCGATAGTGTAGTCATGATAAAGTTGGGCTAAATTAGCCCCCTTGAGCCTTCTAGTTTCTGACATCTTTTGTATAAATAGTCCGCGGAGGTAAGCTTTGAGTGTTGCCCACAGAGTTAGTGCCGATACAGAACCCGTATCATTGATACGGAGGAACTCCTCTATCTCCTGTATCCAGGAGGGAACCAGCACGTCCACTAGGAGATATTCTGGTAAGCGCCAGGAGCGTCCGCCATCCCCTAACAGGGAAAAGGTGATTTCTAGAACCACTGCATCGTGGTCCGACCACACACACGGTATGATCCTTGCCGTTACCACCTTCTGTAGCGTCCACGAATGACAGAAGAAATAATCGAGCCTCGAGAAAGACTGGGAGGGAGGCGAGTAGCAGGTGTAGTCGCCAACATCAGGGTGCAGGCCCTCCAGGCGTCATGGTAAGAGTGTTGAGAAACTACATTTCTAAACAGTTGGGAGTAGTGCTCTTCCCCACAAGAAGGGGATTCTTCCTCTGTGATTTTCTATCTGGGTCCCACACCAGGTTACAATCTCCACCTATGAGTACATGCCCTTGCTTAATTCGGCTCACCTTGTTCAGCATTCTACTAAGGAAACGGGTCTGGTTGACATTAGGGGAGTACAAGGCCACCAAAGTAACCAGAGTGTTGTCTAGGTGACAAACGCATATAATATATCGGCCCGAAGGGTCAGATTCAAGGTAAATAGGTTTGTAGGATATATGTCTACCAATCAATACAGTTACGCCCCTAGCATTTTTATGAAAGGTAGAGGACAGGCGGACTGGAAAGTCTCTAGGATTAAACATGGTGGCCCGAGACTCCACCCAATGGGTCTCCTGTAGAAATGCCACATCCAAGCGCTGTGTTTTTAAAAACCTGAGGAGCAGGCTTCGCTTTGTGGGGGAATTAAGACCCCGGACGTTGAGCGTGCTAATTCTCATTGTGGATGTAGAGAAAAAATAAATAAATAAGGGGGGGGGAGAGTGTAAGGGAGCTAACCAATATGGGGGGAACTTGGGGTAAGATACACTCTGAGATTAGGTAGGTTCTTTGGGCTGGGCAGAGACTACTACACTCTGCCAAATAGGGAGTGCGGAGGATAAGTTAAGTTATCCCTAACCGCACCAGAAACGGCAAACCCCGGGGGGGGGGAAAGGGAAGGAGGTGAAAGAGAGTTCTACTCTAAGGCTCCCCTCCACCACCGGTGTACAACGGACATACTCCAAACTAATCGCTAAAGAAGCTGCAACCTATTAAACTGAGAACTAACGGGGAGGGAGGGGGGTCGGGGAGAAAGGGGATCATGGATGAGGAGAAGGAAGGGAAGAGGAGGAAAGGGCAGTGGGAGAGGGGGGTGCCTAATGGGTAACCTTATACCATGAGCTTGTTCCTGGGGATAGTAAGGGATATAGGAATATCCAAGACATTAGTGGAGTATTGACAAGCAACAAATGTTACATTAAGGTCTTATTAGATAGGCATACTTTGAAACATGTATATAAACATCTGCAAACAGTAGTAAACAATAATAATAAACACCTTAGGAAAATTAAATAAAATGTATACCTAAAGGTGGGTAGGGATTCAAGGGACCTAATAGAGTAAGAGGAATAAGGTGGTAGGCAGGAAGGGAGAGGGACAAGGGAGTGAGAATGAAAGATCAGGAGGTCGGGAGGGGGGTGAGAAGGGGGGAAGGGAGAAAATTAGGGGGTGGGGAGATAAGAGGAGAGAGCAAAAAGAGGAGCAAAGAGGGTAGGAGAGGGGCCAGGGAAGTTAGAGGGCAGGGAAAAAAGAAAGTAAGGGGGGGGAGAAAGTGGAAGGAGAGAGGGGGAGGAGGGCGATTGAAGGGAACATGTTATATACTTGAAGCTCCCCCAGGGTTGTAATGGAGGGCCTCAAGAGACATACGTGCGTAAAACCTTGAAGAGTGAAGGGCGTATCTGGATATGTTATCTGACAAAACTAAAAGCATAGCAGAGTATTTATGCATTCTCCAGATATTATCTTGGACACAAAACAAATTTCCCCCCAGCCCCCCCCCCTCAGGTATACATCATCATGAGTATAACCCCTACTTGTTAGAATATTGGGAGGCATAGTGATAACCCAGATGTCTCTCCACCTGTTGCATGTCCACAAGCGAAGAAGAAGACTAGTCATAGGATCAAGGAAAAAGAAGAGGAAAGGTAAAAGAGAGACAGGGTAGGGAGGGAAAGAGAGGGAAACAGGGGGAAAGTGGAGTGGAGAAAAACAGTGATGGAGGGGAAGAGAAAGGAAGGGGGGAGGAGAGGGAGAGGAGGGGGGTAAGGAGGGAGGGAGGGAGAGGGGAGGGGGAAGGAAGAGGATTGGAGGGAAGAGGAGGGTAAGGAAGGGGGGGAGGGGAGGGAGGAGATGAAAAGGGGAAGGAGTGGTGAGGAAGGAGGATGGGGGGTAAGGAGGGAAGGGTGGTAAAAAGGGGAAGGGAGGGAGGAGGGAGGGAGAGGAAGGAAGTAGTTGGGATGAGGGATGGAAGGGGTATAAGAAGGCAAGAAGAGTGAGGGGAGAGGGAAGTCAGTAGTAAGGAGAGGGAGGGAAAGGAAAACAGAGAGCTGAATGAAACATGTAAAAGCAACGCATGATTAGAGATTATCTTGGTGCCTAGGGTAAGGATATTGAACAGTCATAATGATTTTTAGTACATCAATAAAAACATTAAACATATAACATTAAACAAGAGGCTTGTTCTTTGGTATGTTACCAGATCCCTGGCAACGTCAAGGCACTTCAAACAGTCTTAGTCCACATAGAGAGTTGGTTAGTGCGATGAAGCTTACTTCACGGCCATCTGAGGCAGTGTGTAGGCAGGGAGTAGTCATCCCTAAGTGAAGAGGGAAATTAGGTGGGGGGGGAGATGGGGAACAGAGAAGGGAAGCAGGGAGGAGGAGAGTGAGAGAAGAGTGGAATAGGGCAAAACGAGACCTAGGAAAACATCGTACAGTAGAGATTATCTTAATAACATAAATAAGCATACTTGACAACTATAATAGAGCAAAAAAACAGAAACATTTTACAAGAAAAACGTCCTTTAGTACATTACCAGACCGCTGGTAACAGCATGGCACTTCCAACAGCCTTAGTCCCCGTATTGGGCTGATCCGTAGGTGGAAAGTCCACGCCTCGGCCTTCAGAGACAGAATATAGGCAGGAGAGAGTCCTCCTCAGGGGGGGAAGAGAGCAGGTCATCAAATTGGGCCTTGTCTGTCTGGGTTCCAGGCCGGAGCCACCGCTCTCCACAGAGGACCCGCTCTTTGTGGGCGAGGAGGGTCCCCATCCACATTTCCTTCTAGTAGATTCCATGTTCTTAGCAGGTCCTGAGCTTGTCTTGGAGTGAGGGCAGTGTGCTGGGCTCCATCTTTGGGGATTATTAGCTTGGTGGGGAATCCCCATCTGTAGCGGATTTGGTTAAGTCGTAGGACTCTAGTAGATTCATTGAAACTTTTTCTTTGCTGGAGCGTGAATGAAGAAAGATCCGGGTATAGTGCAATGTCTTTGAATTGTTCTGGAAGTTGAGGTTGTCTAAAGGTGATTCTTAAGAGTTTGTCCTTGTATGAATAGTAATGTAGCCTGGCTATGGTTTCCCTAGGTTTATCCAAAGGGAGGTTTTGCGGTCTGGCTGCTCTGTGAATTCTATCAATTCTTGCATCTAGTTCCCCCGCAGGGCCCATGATAGCCCTGAATAGCTCTTGGGCATATTTCTCTAGTTCCTGAGGGCCCACTGATTCTGGTATTCCTCGAATTCTAACATTGTACAGTCTGGAACGGTCCTCGAGGTCTGCTAGCTTCGCCTCCAAAGAGGACACCTGGTCAGCAAGATTTTGAGTGTAGCTGACCCAGTTCGTATGATCAACTAGTAGGACCTCCTGTTTGCGTTCGATAATATCTGTTCCCTCATTTACTGTAACAATGTCTTTCCTTAAATCATCAAAGGACCTCTCCAGCTTATCAAATCGCTTCGCAAAGGATTGACTTTGTTGGTCTAAGAGCAGTTTTATAGAGTCAATTGTAATCATTTCACTCTGTGTGCGAGAGGGTGGGGAGCTTCTCATGCTTGTTCTCCCCTCGGAAAGGGGGGGGGATATAGATCTTTCATCATCAGAGATTTCAGGATTTGGGTCCCTTATGGGCTGGAAATGATCCCGAACTGTATGATTCGAGGACTGAGGTCCCTTCTGCTTTCTTTTGGCCTGTTGCGACATATTGGAATGGTCACTGTGGCTTCGAATGGGAAGGAAAATGCCAAGGCAAGTGCAGAAGAAAAGCTCTACCAGTATAGGCTTGACAGTTGCAGCTGTTCTACACCGGTAGGGAGGGGTGCTGCAGGGCTTTAGCACCACATGGTAAGTTTATTGAAAGTGGAAAAAGAAAAAAAAAAGGCTCTTATATAAAATTGATTCAGAAACAGATTACAGAATATTTGAGCAGAGGGGCAGTCAACAAGTGGTTCCTTGAAATGAGTTCTGGGGGAATATGTTATGTGGGTTGTCACTGATCAAACCAGGGGGATTTCAGGGTTCTTGCTGAGCTTTAGGATGTGTCTCTCCTCGGGGAAAATGCCATCACTGGGCTCAGTCGGGAAAAGGAAGGAGGATATGACCCCCTCTGACGGGGGGGAGCGGGAAAGGAGGAGAAGAGACACTATGGATCTATACCACTCCTGCTGATCTGCTGATGTCAAAGGCCTTAGTTTCTGGGTGGAAGTGGTGGCCGCTGAGAGTGATGGAGACTATAGAAATAAATCTCCTATATCTGCAGTTGTTTTAATGTTGAAGCACACCAATAGACTGTAAGTTACTGGCTGCTTCACATAACAAATCAAAATTATCCTAAATTAAGATAGGAGATGAATGACCTTCAGGGCTATCAGTTCACTGCTGGTACTCAGGCGTTATGATTTGAAGTTAGGGTGATGGAGCCTGGTAAGGAGGAGGCCTGCCCTGCTGCAATCTGCAAATCCCCTAGTGTAGGTGTATAAATGTCCCAAGATGCAGTGATTGAAAAGTGGTAGCCTGGGCAGTAAAAGAATTGAGCTTGAGCTTAGAGAGCTTACTGCTAGTGAATGCAGCCAGGCTTATAGTGGGGTCTCAGACACTGAAGCTGTACTTTAGGCGCTGCAAAAGTTAGGGCAGTAGCAGAGTTGAGCCTAGGAAGCCCACCGCTAATGATTGCAGCCAGGCTTATGTTAGGGTCTCTGACACTGAGGCTGTGTTTTAGGCACTGTTAGGTTAGGCAGATTAGGCTGATGCACAGTCACTTTATTATTGGCTCAAAGCCAAGCTGCCACGTGGGTGTGCATTCCGGAGCAGAACCCCGACCCTCCGGAACACAGTGAGCTATAGGCAATTACAACGCTTGGCCTCCTCTACTCCCAGGCTGCGTTAACTAACCTGCTTGGCAACAGCCCAACAAGAGGTCCTCCGTAAGTGACACAGATCTCGGATCTGACTCCTCTGCTACTCCACAGGCTGAGCGGTCGCTTTCTTCCCCTCCGCCGCCTGATGATGTCACTCTGGAATGGCGGTCCTCACGCCTTTTTACCTCCGAGTCCCACAGTTGTGTAAATCTTGCGGGCGCTTATTTACCTCCAGGCATGTTGGAAATCCGGGGTAATGTCTTCAGTGTTCAGAATTCCCCTATAGCGATGGGTTAGTCCATGCGGTTAGGAAGCGATTCAGTGCGGTAGTTAGTCTGCTCCCTTAGAAACCTCTAACAGAGGAAACAGGCAGAGCGCCCCTCGTTAGAGTTAGAGAAGGTCCCACACACACCAACAGTTGAGGTGTTCTTATAAGCTTACTAAATATCAGGGTAGAAAGAAAAAAGAAAGGCTTTTAAATCTTAAATACGCTATAGGTATGCAGGAGCTCAATGAATTCACATCTGCTCTGGTCTCAGGCTAGCTCTGCCGTTTGTAGTTTAATTTAGTATATTTCATTGTGGGGGGCTTGCGGTTTAGTGGTTAATAGGTTTATTATAGCGGCAGTGTGGGCAGACGGCAGATTAGGGGTTAATACTATTTTTAAATATATTTTTAGTAGTGTTGGCGATGCGGGAGGGTGGCGGTTTCGGGGTTAATAGGCTTATTATAGTGGCGACGATGTCAGGGAGCGGCGGAAGAAGGGTTAATACATTTTAATAGTGGCAGCGATGTCCAGAGCGGCAGATTAGGGGTTAATAATTTTATTTTAGTATTTGCAATGCAGGAGCACCTCGGTTTATGGGTTAATAGGTAGATAATGGGTGTTTAGTGTACTTTATAGCAGTTTAGTTATGAGTTTTATGGTACAGATTTGTAACATAAAACTCATAACAACTGACTTTAGATGGCGGTACGGATATTGTCAGTATAGTGTGTACCACTCACTTTTTAGCCTCCCAGGCAAACTCGTAATACCAGCGCTATGGAAGTCCCATTGAAAAAGGTATTTTTTAAAAGTGCGGTACTGACGTTGCGTGACGGCGAAAAAAGGTGTGCGGTACACCTATACCTGCAAGACTTGTAATAGCGTGTTAGGGAAAAAGCAGCGTTATGAAGCATAACGATAATTTTTCACTCATAACGCAAAACTCGTAATCTAGCTGTAAGTTATTAGCGCACTACTCTAATGAGTTGAGTAGTTAGAGAAAGGTAAGTAATAGGGGAAGTATCTCCACATCCGGCTTAAAGGAGTATAGTACAAATAGCTTTTATTCTAGATGGCATGTAGGATGAGGAGGGGGAATTGGGAGGGGCAACTGAATGATGGAGGTTTGAACGAGGACAGATAAAAATAGGAATGGCATTAGGTATCTAGAAGGCTACAAGTATGGTGAGCATCTCTTAAAAATAATTTGTGTCTGCCCATAAGAATCTTGTAACTTAGTACTGTCGGTTAAAATACAGTAGAGTTGTATTCCACATTAGTCTATATTTCCAACTGAGTATCTTCAAAGAAGCATGTCCTTGGCTAGTTGGCTTCTGTTAGGGGTTAATGTGAACCTGACTAGCGCCATCTTGTTCTTGGGTGCCATTTTGTCTTTTCGCATCCATCTTGTAATGATTGGCATCCATTTTGTAATGATTCGACTTTATTATAATGGTTCATTCTGTAGTGAGAAATATATGCTTATTATTGTATTTTCCTTAGCCGGTTAGCCTTGTAGAAGTTCCATGGCCCTAAGCCCAGAAGAATATTATATCAACAAGATGGTCCAGCGACCTTGTTGTCTTCGCAGATGCATGGTTTATTATGACTATCAGATATTGTTTATGAGCTAGTGAATTTCCAGAATCACACTGTGTTTAACTGTGTATAACTGTGTAAAATGACGCGGCCATAACGTGTCATCCCCTTAACCCCATATGCTGTTACTGAAGTCTATAAGACATGCTTGCACTGTTCAATAAACATGAATAGCTTTGGATAATTGCTGCATGGTCTGAATCTGTTCTAAGGAGATCCTTATCAGATAATCTACATCTGCTTCAGGTGGTACAGTGGGCCCATGGCTTCGGCCTGACCTGACACTCCCCCCCCCCTGGGAATAACACCTAACAGCTTCCCTGTTTGACCTCTGAGTTCATACCTTGAGATGCTATGTTATCTGGGTCAGCTGCTTACTCTTAAGTAGAAGTGTACGATCAAATGTATAATAAAGCCTTGCTCCTTAATAAATGTGTTATAAGGTGTATAGTGAAGGTGCTCGTATCTATGTTTTAGGTGATGGGTTAAAGGGTCTTGGGAGATGCAAGAGGAATAATTGATAACCAAGCTGCATATCCAGGAGAACAGCGGGTAATTGTGTTTAAATGGATGATAAATAGAGTTATGTTTTTTTTGGCAAGAGAAAGCTTCAATGATACAATCAGTAAGTTCTATGGTCTTCTCAAATGTTCCAACATGTCTGCTCTGATATCATCTATAATTCAGCTGGAACCCATTGAGCTCCTTTGTGTGTAAACTTGAGCACACACTGTTGCCCTATTTGTTCTTCATGATCACTTCATTGTCTGTGTGAATTGCTTATTGCTTTGTCAGTTCTGTGGTTTCTTATTTCGTTTATTCTATACCTTGTCTGAATCTACTTTTGGGATTTAATCTCTGCTCAGTGGATGCTTTGACTCACTTTTTAAAATGCTCCACAAAAATAAAAACTATTTTTGTGCTTTTTCTGTCTGCAAAGACCCCTTTTCATTGTAACACAATAACAGTAGTAAGATGTTTCCCACAGCAGCAATTGATTTTTAACATGGAGCTTCATTCTCTTGTTATCCATTGCTGAAGGGACAGCATTGCACTACTGACAGGAAGCTGAAAATATCTAATTAGCCAATTACAAGAGACAAATGTGTGCACGCACCAATTAACAGCAGCTCCCACTAGTGTATGATATGTGCGTATTCATTTTTTTAACAAAAGATACTAAGAGAATGAAGCACATTTGAAAATAGAAGTGAATTTAAAAGTGTCTTAAAATGGCCTGCTCTATCTGAATCGTGCAAGTTTAATTTTTACTTTCCTATCCCTTTAAGTGCAAACCCTACTGGCCAATCACAGTCCATGTTCTGGGGACCAAGCACATGGCAGTAACTGCAATACATCTTGTGAGAAGTAGAGAAAAGTCAGTTTTACTGTTTGCTCTGTAGAAAAGAAGCCGGTTAAGGGTGTAAATGAAGCATAATGAAGCATAATTGTAGATTGTGTGAATATTGTTAGTATTTCTTTAAATTTATTATTAGAATAATAAGTACAGCAATAGCACCAAAGAAAAGATTTGTTTGGTCACCCACGAATCGTGTCTTTCTTATGCTGAAATTGCAAGGCAAGTAGGTGGGTCAGTGACAACATCTGGTGTACAAAAGTGCTGTTTACGTTATCAGGAAACAAAGTCACCAGGTAACTGCTGAAAAAAGTGCACTGATGACAGAAAAATAAAAAGACTGTGTCTGAAGGAAAGAAAAATGTCATCTGAGGCTATCACAGCCAAATTGTTTTCAACTGGTGTTTGTGACATTTCCAGAATGGTAAGTAGCAGACTATCAGCTATGGTACTAAGAGGTGGAATTCAGAGAAAAAAGCCATATCTGAATCTACAGAAGCACTTGAAACAACTACAGTGGACAAAAGAAAACTTTGGATTTACAAACAATCAGTGGAAGCACGTTTTTGGAGTGGCGAAAGTAAGATATCCATATTTGATAGTAATGGCTGAAAATACATGAGACGTAGAGTAGAAAAAGAGCTACATCCTGACTATATGGAGATCAATGTAAAGCAATCAACAAGCATTATGATTTGGGCATTTATGGCAACAAATGGTGCAAATGGTGTTGGCCGCCTTCATGTAATGAAAAAGCACGCTGAACGCAAGAAAATACTTTGACACCATCCTGAAACCAAAACTGCTACCTTCTATCAGGGATCTCTTTCCCAACAATGCACTATTTCTATTTCAGCAGGAATCAGCAACCTGCCCCAAAGCAAATATATGCAATCAGTGGCTTACAACAAAGTCCATTCCATTGTTGACCTGGCCAGGAAACAGCCCTGACCTAAACCCAAGAGAAAATTTGTGGCACAGTTTGAAAAGTCTTGTATGAATGGGGCGTCCATCAAATAAAGGCAATTAATTGAGGCTATAATTGCTTCCTGGCACCATGTAATAACAAAGGCAGAGCTTCATACACTTGTTGGCTCAATGAGACTTCGATGTCATATGGATTTAAGGAATAAAGACTACCCTACTAAAACTGATAGTTCATTGAAACCATAAGTACATTATAGCATATTCAGCATGATTGCAGTATTCCCTGCATAACATTTTTTGTACTGCATATAATTTACATTTTGTTATTTTGTATTAAATTCTGCATTAAATTGTCTTTAAATTGACATATAAACCTTTGCATTTGGTGCAAAATATAATTTCTTATAACAGGTTTGTGAAGAACAAAAACAGGAGGAGCACCTGGCACATCTAATAATAAAAAAACATAATTTATGTAAGAACTTACCTGATAAATTCATTTCTTTCATATTAGCAAGAATCCATGAGCTAGTGACGTATGGGATATACATTCCTACCAGGAGGGGCAAAGTTTCCCAAACCTCAAAATGCCTATAACTACACCCCTCACCACACCAACAAATCAGTTTAACGCATAGCCAAGAAGTGGGGTGATAAGAAAAAAGTGCGAAAGCATAAAAAAATAAGGAATTGGAATAATTGTGCTTTATACAAAAAAATCATAACCACCACAAAAAGGGTGGGCCTCATGGACTCTTGCTAATATGAAAGAAATGAATTTATCAGGTAAGTTCTTACATAAATTATGTTTTCTTTCATGTAATTAGCAAGAGTCCATGAGCTAGTGACGTATGGGATAATGACTACCCAAGATGTGGATCTTCCACGCAAGAGTCACTAGAGAGGGAGGTATAAAATAAAGACAGCCAATTCCGCTGAAAATAATCCACACCCAAAATAAAGTTTAAATTTTATAATGAAAAAAACTGAAAATATAAGCAGAAGAATCAAACTGAAACAGCTGCCTGAAGTACTTTTCTACCAAAAACTGCTTCAGAAGAAGAAAACGCATCAAAATGGTAGAATTTAGTAAAAGTATGCAAAGAAGACCAAGTTGCTGCTTTGCAAATCTGATCAACCGAAGCTTCATTCCTAAACGCCCAGGAAGTAGAAACTGACCTAGTAGAATGAGCTGTAATCCTTTGAGGCGGAGTTTTACCCGACTCGACATAGGCATGATGAATTAAAGATTTTAACCAAGATGACAAAGAAATGGCAGAGGCCTTCTGACCTTTCCTAGAACCGGAAAAGATAACAAATTGACTAGAAGTCTTTCTGAAATTCTTAGTAGCTTCAACATAATATTTCAAAGCTCTAACTACATCCAAAGAATGCAATGATTTCTCCTTAGAATTCTTAGGATTAGGACATAATGAAGGAACCACAATTTCTCTACTAATGTTGTTAGAATTCACAACCTTAGGTAAAAATTTAAAAGAAGTTCGCAACACCGCCTTATCCTGATGAAAAATCAGAAAAGGAGACTCACAAGAAAGAGCAGATAATTCAGAAACTCTTCTAGCAGAAGAGATGGCCAAAAGAAACAAAACTTTCCAAGAAAGTAATTTAATGTCCAATGAATGCATAGGTTCAAACGGAGGAGCTTGAAGAGCCCCCAGAACCAAATTCAAACTCCAAGGAGGAGAAATTGACTTAATGACAGGTTTTATACGAACCAAAGCTTGTACAAAACAATGAATATCAGGAAGATTAGCAATCTTTCTGTGAAAAAGAACAGAAAGAGCAGAGATTTGTCCTTTCAAGGAACTTGCAGACAAACCTTTATCCAAACCATCCTGAAGAAACTGTAAAATTCTCGGAATTCTAAAAGAATGCCAGGAAAAATGATGAGAAAGACACCAAGAAATGTAAGTCTTCCAGACTCTTTAATATATCTTCCTAGATACAGATTTACGAGCCTGTAACATAGTATTAATCACAGAGTCAGAGAAACCTCTTTGACTAAGAATCAAGCGTTCAATCTCCATACCTTTAAATTTAAGGATTTGAGATCCTGATGGAAAAAAGGACCTTGCGACAGAAGGTCTGGTCTTAACGGAAGAGTCCGCGGTTGGCAAGAGGCCATCTGGACAAGATCCGCATACCAAAACCTGTGAGGCCATGCTGGAGCCACCAGCAGAACAAACGAGCATTCCTTCAGAATCTTGGAGATTACTCTTGGAAGAAGAACTAGAGGCGGAAAGAGATAGGCAGGATGATACTTCCAAGGAAGTGACAATGCATCCACTGCTTCCGCCTGAGGATCCCTGGATCTGGACAGATACCTGGGAAGTTTCTTGTTTAGATGAGAAGCCATCAGATCTATTTCTGGAAGTCCCCACATTTGAACAATCTGAAGAAATACTTCTGGGTGAAGAGACCATTCGCCCGGATGTAACGTTTGGCGACTGAGATAATCCGCTTCCCAATTGTCTATACCTGGGATATGAACCGCAGAAATTAGACAGGAGCTGGATTCCGCCCATACCAGTATTCAAGATACTTATTTCATAGCCAGAGGACTGTGAGTCCCTCCTTGATGATTGATGTATGCCACAGTTGTGACATTGTCTGTCTGAAAACAAATGAACGATTCTCTCTTTAGAAGAGGCCATGACTGAAGAGCTCTGAAAATTGCACGGAGTTCCAAAATATTGATTGGTAATCTCACCTCCTGAGATTCCCAAACCCCTTGTGCTGTCAGAGACCCCCAAACAGCTCCCCAACCTGTCAGACTTGCATCTGTTGAAATTACAGTCCAGGTCGGAAGAACAAAAGAAGCCCCCTGAACTAAACGATGGTGATCTGTCCACCGCGTCAGAGAGTGTCGTACAATCGGTTTTAAAGATATTAATTGAGATATCTTTGTGTAATCCCTGCACCACTGGTTCAGCATACAGAGCTGAAGAGGTCGCATGTGAAAACGAGCAAAGGGGATCGCGTCCGATGCAGCAGTCATAAGACCTAGAATTTCCATGCATAAGGCTACCGAAGGGAATGATTGTGATTGAAGGTTTCGACAAGCTGAGATCAATTTTAGACGTCTCTTGTCTGTCAGAGACAGAGTCATGGACACTGAATCTATCTGGAAACTTAAAAAGATTACCCTTGTCTGAGGAATCAATGAACTTTTCGGTAAATTGATCCTCCAACCATGATCTTGAAGAAGCAACACAAGTTGATTCGTATGAGATTCTGCTAAATGTGAAGACTGAGCAAGTACCAAGATATCGTCCAAATAAGGAAATACCACACTACCCTGTTCTCTGATTACAGACAGAAGGGCACCGAGAACCTTTGTAAAAATTCTTGGAGCTGTTGCTAGGCCAAACGGCAGAGCCACAAACTGGTAATGCTTGTCTAGGAAAGAGAATCTCAGAAACTGATAGTGATCTGGATGAATCGGAATATGCAGATATGCATCCTGTAAATCTATTGTGGACATATAATGCCCTTGCTGAACAAAAGGCAGGATAGTCCTTATAGTTACCATTTTGAATGTTGGTATCCTTACATAACGATTCAATATTTTTAGATCCAGAACTGGTCTGAAGGAATTCTCCTTCTTTGGTACAATGAAGAGATTTGAATAAAACCCTAGCCCCTGTTCCAACTCTAGATCTGAAACACATTTCAGAAATGCTTGAGCTTTCGCTGGATTTACTGGGACACGGGAAAGAAAAAATCTCTTTGCAGGAGGCCTTATCTTGAAGCCAATTCTGTACCCTTCTGAATCAATGTTCTGAATCCAAAGATTGTGAATTGAATTGATCCAAATTTCTTTGAAAAAACGTAATCTGCCCCCTACCAGCTGGGCTGGAATGAGGGCCGTACCTTCATGTGAACTTGGCAGCTGGCTTTGGTTTTCTAAAAGGCTTGGATTTATTCCAGACTGGAGATGGTTTCCAAACTGATACCGCTCCTGTGGGTGAAGGATCAGGTTTTTGTTCCTTATTGTGACGAAAGGAACGAAAACGATTATTAGATCTAAATTTACCTTTAGATTTTTTATCCTGTGGTAAAAAAGTTCCTTTCCCTCCAGTAACAGTTGAGATTCTAGAATCCAACTGAGAACCAAATAATTTTTTACCCTGGAAAGAAATGGAAAGCAAAGTTGACTTAGAAGACATATCAGCATTCCAAGTTTTAAGCCATAAAGCTCTTCTAGCTAAAATAGCTAGAGACATATACCTGACATCGACTTTAATGATATCAAAGATGGCATCACAAATAAAGTTATTAGCATGTTGAAGAAGATTAACAATGCTATGAGAATTATGATCTGTTACTTGTTGCGCTAAAGCTTCTAACCAAAAAGTTGAAGCTGCAGCAACATCCGCTAAAGATATAGCTGGTCAAAGAAGATTACCTGAACATAAGTAAGCTTTTCTTAGAAAGGATTCAATCTTCCTATCTAAAGGATCCTTAAAGGAAGTACTATCTGCCGTAGGAATAGTAGTACGTTTAGCAAGAGTAGAGATAGCCCCATCAACTTTAGGGATTTTGTCCCAAAACTCTAATCTGTCAGATGGCACAGGATATAATTGCTTAAAACGTTTAGAAGGAGTAAATGAATTACCCAAATTATTCCATTCCCTGGAGATTACTTCAGAAACAGCATCAGGGACAGGAAAAACTTCTGGAATAACTACAGGAGATTTAAAAACCTTATTTAAAAGTTTGGATTTAGTATCAAGAGGACCAGAATCCTCTATTTCTAATGCAATTAAGACTTCTTTAAGTAAAGAACGAATAAATTCCATTTTAAATAAATATGAAGATTTATCAGCATCAACCTCTGAGACAGAATCCTCTGAACCAGAGGAACCATTATCAGAATCAGAATGATGATGTTCATTTAAAAATTCATCTGAAAAATTAGAAGTTTTAAAAGACCTTTTACGTTTACTAGAAGGAGGAATAACAGACATGGCCTTCTTAATGGCTTTAGAAACAAAATCTCTTATGTTAACAGGAACACTCTGAGTATTAGATGTTGACGGAACAGCAACAGGTAATGTAACATTACTAAAGGAAATATTATCTGCATTAACAAGTTTGTCATGACATTCATTACAAACAACAGCTGGAGGAACAGATACCACAAGTTTACAGCAGATACACTTAACTTTGCTCTATCCAGCACCAGGCAGCGTTTTTCCAGAAGTATCTTCTGACTCAGTGTCAACCTGGGACATCTTGCAATATGTAATAGAAAAAACAACATATAAAGCAAAATTGATCAAATTCATTAAATGACAGTTTCAGGAATGGGAAAAAATGCCAGTGAACAAGCTTCTAGCAACCAGAAGCAATAAATAATGAGACAAATAATGTGGAGACAATAGTGACGCCCATATTTTTTAGCGCCAAAAAAGATGCCCACATTATTTGGCGCCTAAATGCTTTTGGCGCCAAAAATGACACCACATCCGAAACGCTGACACTTTTGGCGCAAAAAAAAACGTCAAAAAATGACGCAACTTCCGGCGACACGTATGACGCCGGAAACAGAAAAAAAAAATTTGCGCCAAAAAAGTCAGCGCCAAGAATGACGCAATAAAATGAAGCATTTTCAGCCCCCGCGAGTCTAATAGCCCACAGGGAAAAAAGTCAAATTTAAGGTAAGAAAAAAATTGATTTATTCATATGCATTATCCCAAATATGAAACTGACTGTCTGAAATAAGGAACATTGAACATTCTGAGTCAAGGCAAATAAATGTTTGAATACATATATTTAGAACTTTATATAAAAGTGCCCAACCATAGCTTAGAGTGTCACAGAAAATAAGACTTACTTACCCCAGGACACTCATCTACATGTAGTAGAAAGCCAAACCAGTACTGAAAAGAGAATCAGTAGAGGTAATGGTATATATAAGAGTATATCGTCGTTCTGAAAAGGGAGGTAAGAGATGAATCTCTACGACCGATAACAGAGAACCTATTAAATAGACCCCGTAGAAGGAGATCATTGAATTCAAATAGGCAATACTCTCCTCACATCCCTCTGACATTCACTGCACGCTGAGAGGAAAACCTGGCTCCAACCTGCTGCGGAGCGCATATCAACGTAGAATCTAGCACAAACTTACTTCACCACCTCCATAGGAGGCAAAGTTTGTAAAACTGATTTGTGGGTGTAGTGAGGGGTGTATTTATAGGCATTTTGAGGTTTGGGAAACTTTGCCCCTCCTGGTAGGAATGTATATCCCATACGTCACTAGCTCATGGACTCTTGCTAATTACATGAAAGAAAGTAACGTTTATTTCAGCTTACAGCAGTTTCCAATTAAAAAAATGATTCACACGTAATTCGCCCCATCATTACACAGATTAGAGCAGAGTTCCTGCTTACGCTTTTTGGCGATAGTTGTATTCATAGCATATAGGAACTTTACAAATTGATTCCATTTTAAATACCTACCTAACTCTCAGCTAGATTATGTGTTTTGCATTATGAGTGAAAAAACATTGTTATGCTTCATAACGCTGCTTTTTCCCTAAAGCCGCTATTACAAGTCTTGTTGGTATAGGTGTACCGCACACCTTTTTGGCTGTCATGCAACGTCAGTACCGCACTTTTAAAAAGTAATTTTTCAATGGTACTCCCATAGCGCCGGTATTACAAGTTTGCCTGGGAGGCCAAAAAGTGAGCGGTACACCCTATACTGACAAGATCCGTCAGTAGTTATGAGTTTTACGTTACAAAGCTGTACCATAAAACTCATAACTAAAGTGTTAAAAAGTACACTAACACCAATAAACTACCTATTAACCCCTAAACCGAGGCCCTCCCACATTGCCAACACTAAAATAAAATTATTAACCCCTAATCTGCCGCTCTGGACATCGCCGCAACTAAAAAGAATTATTAACCCCTATTCTGCCGCTCCCCGACATTGTCGCCACTATAATAAACCTATTAACCCCTAAACCACTGCTCCCGCATCGCAAACACTATTTAAAGATTATTAACTCCTAATCCGCCGTCCGCCCACACCGCCGCTATAATACATATATAAACCTATTAACCACTAAACCGCAACCCCCACAACGATTTAGTAAATAATTATTGACTATTTACTAGCTACCTAGTTAAAATAAATACAAACTTACCTGTGAAAGAAAACCTAACCTGCCTTACACTAAAAACTTACATTACAATAAAATAAAATCAATTAAATTATTAAAATACAATTTTCTAACTTTCAAAAAAAAATAAACACTAAATTACTAAAAATAAAAAACGAAATGAAAAAAAAAAAAAAAGAATTACTCCTAAGCTAATAGCCCTGTCAAAATAAAAAAGCCCCCCCAAATAAAAAAAACCCTATCTATCTATCTATCTATCTATCTATCTATCTATCTATCTGGTTCTTGTAGAGCATGTACTAATCTCAAGGCACTAAGGGAAAGTAGATAGGAGGAAAGGGGGGGGAGGGGATGGGCGTTCAGTCAAAGAGCCAGGTTTTGAGGTCCTTTCTGAATTTTATAAGGGAGGTGGATTGTCTGAGGTGTTCCATGTCTTTGCTGCTATGTGGGAGAAGGATCTTCTGCCCGCTGTGGCTTTGCTGATGCGGGGGATGACTGCGAGTGCTTGGTCGGCCGATCGAAGTTGTCTGGCAGGGGTGTAGAAATTTACGCGGTGGTTTATGTATTCGGGTCCGATGTTGTGTAGGGCCTTGAACGCGTGGGTAAGGAGCTTGAAGGTGATTCTCTTGTTGATGAGGAGCCAGTGAAGGTTCCTTAGGTGTTCAGTGATCTAGCATTGGAGAGGGATCTCGAGGATGAGTCTGGCTGAGGCGTTCTGGATACTTTGGAGTCTCTTTTGGAGTTTGATGGTGGAGCCGGCATAGAGTGCGTTGCTGTAGTCCAAGCCAGCTGCTGACAAGGGCGTGGGTGACTGTTTTCCTGGTTTCAGTAGGGATCCACTTGAATATTTTTCATATCAGGTGGAGGATGTGGAAGCATGTTGAGGTGATGGCATTGATTTGTCAGTTCATGGAGAGTGACGAGTCCAGGATGAAGCCTAGATTTTGTGCGTGGTCAGTTGGGGTTGGAGGGTGACCGAGGGCTGTGGGCCACCAGGAGTCATCCCATGCGGATTTATTGGGTCCGAGGAGGAGGACTTTGGTTTTGTCTGTGTTCAGTTTGAGCCAGTTGTCATTCATCCAGGCGGCAACTGCTGTCAGGCCTTTGTGTACGTTCTTTTTGGCGGTGTTGGGATCTCGGGTGAGTGAGATGATTAACTGGCTGTCGTCAGCATAGGAGATGATGTTGAGGTCTTGGCATCGGACAATGGCTGTGAGAGGGGCCATGTAGATGTTGAAGAGGGTGGGGCCCAAAGAAGAGCCTTGCAGTACCCCACAGTTGACTGGTGTGGGTTTGGAGGAGAAGGGAAGGAGTCTGATTTTCTGGGTCCTGCACGTGAGGAAGGAGGTGATCCATTCCAGGGCTTTACTGTGTATGCCAGCGTCGTGTAGGAGGGTGCGGAGGGTGTTGTGGTCAACAGTGTCAAAAGCTGAAGAGA
Organism: Bombina bombina; assembly: GCF_027579735.1. Lineage (NCBI taxonomy): Eukaryota > Metazoa > Chordata > Amphibia > Anura > Bombinatoridae > Bombina > Bombina bombina. Next base: position 490,386,268 of record NC_069502.1, read on the forward strand.
GGTCTAGGAGGATGAGGGCGGCAGTTTCTCCTCAGTCGAGCATGGCACGGATGTCGTCTGTGGCGGCGAGGAGGGCGGTCTCAGTGCTGTGGTTGCTTCTGAAGCCGGATTGGGAGTGGTCCAGGGTGTGGTTGGCCTCAATGTGGTCAATAAGTAGCAAATCGATGGACTTCTCTATGACTTTGGCCGGGAAGGGGAGTAGAGAGATGGGGCGGTAGTTATTCCGGTCTGTGGGATCTGCCGAGGGTTTCTTCAGTAGGGGTTTCAGTTCTGGGTGCTTCCAGACATCTGGGAAGGTGCCGGTTTTGGTGGAGCAGTTGATGGTGTGGCAGAGTTCAGGGGCGATGGTGTCGCTTGCTTTGTTGAATATGTGATGAGGGCATGGGTCCGAGGGTGCACCAGAGTGGATGGATTTCATGATTCTGAGAGTGTCCTCTGTGGTGAGGGGGCTCCAGATAGTCTGTGTGTGGTGTGGGGGGGGCAAATTTGGGAGGGGTGTCGTTGGGTGTAGGGCAGTGGGTGGTGGAGGTTGAGTTATGAGGTGTGAAACTGTCATAGACTTTGAGGATATTGCGGTAGAAGTGGGCAGCAAAGGTATTGCAGAAGTCTTGGGAGGGTGGGATGTTGGTGGTGTCGCTGTTGGGTTTAGAGAATTCCTTGATGACTGAGAATAATTAAATGCTGTTATGTGTGTTAGAGTTGATTCTGTCTTGGATGGCTGTTTTTTTGGCGATTTTTATGAGGTGGTTTTGGGTGGTGATTGCTTCCTTAAATGCAGCTTTTTCCAGAAGGGTCTTGCTGGCTCTCCAGGCTCTTTCCAATCGTCTGCAGTGGCGTTTGGAGTCCTGAAGGGCTGGGGTGAACCAGCTGGCCTTGTTGGTGGCTGGACGGTTTTTTGAGGGGGGCGAGGGTGTTGGAGCAGTCTGTAATCCAGAGGTGGAGGCTGCGGGTGGAGGAGTTGGCATCTGTGGAAGTAGGTGGGGAGGAATTGTTTAGTGTGTGGTGTAATTAGTCTTGGGTGATGTTGCTCCAGTTTCTGAGGGGCGGGTGGTACTGTCGGAGATGGGTGGTGGGTTTGTTGAAGGAGAAGTGTATGCAGTGGTGGTCAGTCCAGAGGAGTTTGGTGATGTTATTGACTGAGATGTGGTTGCCTGAGGAGAAGATTGGGTCGAGGGTGTGGCCGGCTGCGTGGGTTGGGTAGTTTACAAGTTGTTTCAGTCCGATGGTTCCGAGATTTTCCAGGAGGGTGGAGGTGTTGAGATCATTGGGGTTATCAAGATGGAAGTTGAGGTCACCGAGGAGGATGTAGTCCATTGAGGCGAGGGCATGGGGTGCGATGAGGTCGGTGATGGAGTCGCAGAAGGCGGGGCGAGGTCTGGGAGGTCTGTAGATGAGGGTGCCACAGAGGGTGGTGTTGAAGTTGACCTGGATCTTGAAGTGTAGGTGTTCTAGGCCTGGTGAGTGGTCATCAGAGCTGGTTGTGACTTGGATTGTGTGTTTGTGGATGATGGCGATGCCTCCTCCAGGTTGGTTGCTGCAGTCTTTGTGGCAGATCTTGTAGCCTTCGGGTATTGCAGTGGCAATGTCCAGCGCTGATGTGGGGTTTAGCCAGGTCTCGTGAGAAAGGCAACGTCTGGGGAGGTGGAGTCTAGCAGGTTCCAGATATCGAGGACGTGCTTGTGGATGGAGCGGGTGTTGAGAAGGATGCAGTTGAGGTAATTGCGGCTGTTTTTGGGTGGGTTATTTGTTTGGGTTGTGGTCCGGAGGGAGGGGAAGGAGCAGTTGCGGCAGGTAAAAGGTGTTAGTCGGGGATGCGTGGTGGCAGGCGGACGATCTACCGATGTTGAGCGTGAGGAGGATGCTGGCGTCTTAGTGGCGGCAGTTTCTGGAGCCAAGATTTGTGGCGTTGGGTGCGGTCGGGGTGCGGACGGGCACTGACGGGCTTGCCTTTGGTGTGCCTTCGGCGTGCCAGTGGCACGCCCACTGTGCTTGTCCGCTGCGCGGTCGTGCAGGGAGCAGCATTAAATACAGCAGGAAGGTGGGCGGGCTGGTTAGCTGGATAGGGGTAAGTGTGAAATGAAAACAGAGCATGCAAGATACAGTAAAATACAACAAAAATACATAGGGAGGAGGGAGAGAGAACTTACTTCAATGGTGCAGGGAGCAGCATTAAATACAGTAGGAAGGTGAGCGGGCTGGTTAGCTGGATAGGGGTAGGTGTGAAATGAAAACAGAGCAAACAAGATACAGTAAAATACAACAAAAATACATAGGGAGGAGGGAGAGAGAACTTACTTCAATGGTGCAGGGAGCAGCATTAAATACAGCAGGAAGGTGGGCGGGCTGGTTAGCTGGATAGGGGTAGGTGTGAAATGAAAACAGAGCAAGCAGGATACAGTAAAATACAACAAAAATACATAGGGAGGAGGGAGAGAGAACTAACTTCAATGGTGCAGGGAGCAGCATTAAATACAGCAGGAAGGTGGGCAGGCTGGTGGATCGTCGGGGTTAGTGTTAGGGTTTTTTGGGTGTTTTTTTTTAGCTTAGGGTTTGGGCAATGTAAAAGAGCTAAATGCCCTTTTTCAGGGCAATGGTTATTTTAGGTTTATTTAGATAGGTTTTTATTTGGGGGGGTTGGTTGGTTGGGTGGTGGGTTTTACTGTTGGGGGGTGTTTGTATTTTTTTTTACAGGTAAAAGAGCTGATTTCTTTGGGGCAATGCCCCACAAAAAGCTCTTTTAAGGGCCATTGGCAGTTTAGTGTAGGCTAGGGTTTTTATTTTTATTTTGGGGAAGCTTTTTTATTTTGATAGAGCTATTAAATAAGGAGTAATTCGTTTTTATTTTTGATAATTTAGTTTTTTTTATTTTGCAATTTAGTGTTTATTTTTTTTTGTAAATTATAAAATTGTATTTTAATAATTTAATTTATTTTATTTTATGGTAATGTTAGATTTTAGTGTAAGGCACCCCGACATTGTTATATTGTAATAATAGTTATATTGTAATAATAGTTATATTGTAGCTATCTTAGGTTTTATTTTTATTTCACAGCTAAGTTTGTATTTATTTTAACCAGGTAGACTAGTTTGTAAATAGTTATGAACTATTTAATAACTACCTAGTTAAAATAAATACAAAGTTACCTGTAAAATAAAAATAAAACCTAAGATAGCTACAATATAACTATTATTACAATATAACTATTATTACAATATAACGATGTCGGGGTGGCAGATTAGGGGTTAATAACATTATGTAGGTTGTGGCGATGTCGGGGGCAGCAGATTAGGGGTGTTAGACGTGGTTTTTATGTTAGGGTGTTAGGTTTAAACATAACTTTTTCTTTTCCCATATACATCAATAGGGCTGCGTTACGGAGCTTTTGTTTCCGCGATCACAGGTGTTAGGATTTTTGTTGCCGACTCTCCCCATTGATATCTAATTGTGCACAAGCACGTCAAAGCAGCGCTGTGGTATGGAGCTCAACGCAACTATATCGCCCGTACAAGCCTGCTTTTTGTTAACTTGTAATAGCAGCACTATAGTGAGGTGAAATAATGCCACTTTTGTGGCGGTCGTTAATTTCCCTATAGAGCTGAAAACTCATAATCTAGCTGTCTGATAGGATAATTAAAATCATTCTACTCACTCAATGATTGGGTATGATGTGTTTTATGTACAGATACCTCTTACTTGTAACTGAGCAGGTGTGACTGGGGAAACCTGTGATACTTAACCCTTGAGTTGCTGGTGAAGTTAATTATCCTATCACTGATATTTATATTCTAAACTCCAGCAGAGCTTATTAGCATCTAGTTTATCATAGTATGCAATTTCTAAGTTTAACACAAATTGACACATAGTTATTTGTTCATAAGCCTGAAGGTAATACTTTACTCCATGCCAGAAGTAAATTCCCTAAACAAGTTTTTGGCTCTGTGGCAAAGGGGCAGTTTACAAGGCTAAAAAGAAATTGTAACACAGATTTGTTAAATAATAAGCATGCAAAGATTCTGTCTGACAAACTGAGAGATAGCTGTTACTCACAGAAAATAATTGAAACAGCAAAGATAACAGTCTCAAAGACAAACAGGAAAGATTTGCTAAAAAATAAAAATGAATAAAAAAAAGTGGATGATAGAGTAACATTTGTTACTCATTATAGCAATCAGTATCACCAAATTTGTAACATAATACAGAACAATTTACCCCTGCTACTAGCGGATGAGAAACTGATCAAGCTTGCACACCAGGGATGTAGATTCTCATTTAAGAAAGGCATGTCTATAGGGATTCAGATTGCACACACAAAATTAAGAAAAGTAGGGTCCACACAAAGCTTATGGCTCACATTTAAGGGAACGTTTCATTGCAGCCATTCTATATGCAAGGTGTGTGAATTTCTGCAGGAAGGAGATTCCTTTAGAAGTTCAGCAACAGGAGAAACTTATCGCCACAAAATGTGTCTGAATTGTAGGGAAACAAATGTAGTTTATTTGCTGACTTGCACCCTATGTGATCTTCAATATGTCGGACTCATAAAAAGTGAGGTCCGAGAAAGAATTAGGAAACATATCACTAACATAAAAAATGGAACCCTAACGACCCCATTAGTCCAGCATTTTAAAACAATCCATCAAAAATATCCTGCTTCTCTAAAGTGGACAATAATAGAAAAAATACAAATAGATAAAAAAGGGTATAACAGAAAATCAAATTTGACACTGAAAGATGTATTTTGGATTCACAAATTGAAAACCAGAATACCTCTAGGACTAAACTCAGAGTATGATGTGATTAATTTTTGGCAACAGTGAAACAATTATTTTTATACATACTCAGGATAGATAAGTTAAAAGTTAGTTTGTAGTTATTTTTTCTTTCATCTGTCTTCATTTTATCATTCATAATCAACACTTCAAAATTTAGGCCCCCTTCTCTAAAACAATTCTGCAAATTGGCAATAGAATAATCAAGTATTTTTGCTTTATTCTAAAGTAAGAAACATCTATAGGTAAACGAGAGACAAAGTAAATGCAGATCATTACAAATGCAATAATGTTCAGATAACATAAAGAGAGACTTAGAGGCCTCAACAAAGTTTATTAGAAAGGGATAGTCGATTATACAACAGTAAATTTAAGATATCATATATATGTTTGGTCAAAATATCCAGAATGGGAACAATATATATATATATATATACACATACATACAGGTACTTCATTTAATATTGTAAAAATATGTTTGAAGTGGTATGAATTTGTTTTATAAGTTATTATGTTCCAGTCTAAGCACAATTTGTGATGTAAGGTTGCATTGAATATAATTGTTATCACAAGCGGCACAATTGTATACAACCGCAAATGTAATTATACTTTTTGCAAACATATGTGGTATTACTAGGCTTATGAACATATAACTCTGTGTCAATCTGTGTTAAACTTAGAAATGGCATACTATGATAAACTAGATGCTAATAAGCTCTGCTGGAGTTTTGAATATCAGTGATAGGATAATTAAATTCACCAGCAACTCAAGGGTTAAGTATCACAGATTTCCCTAGTCACACCTGCTCAGTTACAAGTAAAGGGTGTCTACACAAAACACACATCACACCCAAATCAGTGAGTGGGTAGAATGATTTTAATTATCCTATCAGAGTTAGGTAGGCATTTTAAATGAAATGCGTAAGCAGGAACTCTGCTCTAATCTGTGTAATGATGTTGTGAATTACATGTGAATCGTTTTTTAATTGGAAGCTGCTGTAAGTTGAAATTAAAGTTACTTTTTATTATTGGATCTGCAGGGTGCTCCTCATGTTATTGATCTTAACAAACCTGTAATTAGATCTGGGGGAGAAGGAGAGAGTACAGGTTTCTAAAGTTCTGTATCAGACCCTAGGAATTCTGCAGGCACAAGCGGCATGAGAATTGGAGGTAAGGAGCACTGATGACGTCATTGGATATCGCCCGTGGTTGAGGAGGGAGCAAAGACAAGTTGGAGGTAACAGTTTCTGCAAGTGACCCACAAGAGGACAAGCATACTATAAAAGACACGACTCCTGTGGACCAACACGGCACCTGACAAGGTATTCCAGTGCTCTCCCCACAGCCGACTGGTAAGGCTTTAACACAGTGTATGCGTACAGCTCTACTAATGTGTGCTAAAATGTGCTGAAAAATGGGTATGTTAACAATATATGGTTAATGCCAGTACATGGATGATACAGATTACCTGATACCCAGGTTTTTTACATCTTACATTTGTTCTTTTGTTTAATATTCCTCCTGGTGCTAAGACTTATGCTTTTGTGTGACTTTGACTAATTATTTCCTATAAGCCTGCAAAGTTGCAAAATTTTTGCCACCACTATATATATATATATATATATATATATATATATATATATATAAAAATCCTCCATAGGGCTCTACACACACTTTTCAGTCCCAACAGCTCACAGGGGTGCATGTAGACAAAGTGTTAATAGAATCAAAAGTACCGCAATCACCGGGTCCTTATAACAAAAGTATTAACAAAAAATAGTGACGTTTCGGGGAAATTATCCCCGTCTTCAGACCATTTTTTTATGGTCTGAAGACTGGGTAATATCCCTGAAACGTCACTATGGTCTGAAGACGGGGATAATATCCCCAAAACGTCACTATTTTTGTTAATAAACTTGTGAAGATAACAAGTAATTTTATTATGGTAATGTTTCAGGGATATGCTTCCCTTCCTCAATCTATCCAAATTAAAATTATTTGTTATTTTCATAATCCATTGATATATATATAGTGATATCGCGAATAGTTTGCCGGCGAATAGTTCCCAGCGAACATAGCTTGTTCACGTTCCCCGCAGCGGGCAAACATATGCAATGTTCGGTCCGCCCCCTATTTGTCATCATTGTGTAAACTTTGACCCTGTACCTCACAGTCAGCAGACACATTCCAGCCAATCAGCAGCAGACCCTCCCTCACAGACCCTCCCACCTCCTGGACAGCATCCATTTTAGATTCATTCGGAAGCTGCATTCTTAGTTAGAGCAGGGACAGTGTAGCTGCTGCTGTTTTAATAGAGAAATCGATAGCTAGTATAGTGTATTCGGTGTTCACTACAGTCCTGAAGGACTCATCTGATCTCTGCTGTAAGGACAGCACCCCAAAAAGCCCTTTTTAGGGCTAGAACATCAGTCTGCTTTTTTTTTTCCCCTGTGTAATCTAATTGCAGTTGCCTGCCTGCCAGCGTATACTGTGTCCACTTGCCCAGTGCCACCACTCATATCTGGTGTAACAGTAGTGTACATTTTAAAAAAAAACACTTTTTTGACAGTGAAATAATAGCAGTCAGTTTCCTTCACACGTGTGCGTTTCATATCCTATAATTTACTATAAAAAAAATTATAAAATATGAGGAAAAAATGGAAAAAAACACACTTTTTCTAACTTTGACCCCCAAAACCTGTTACACATCTACAACCACCAAAAAACACTCATGCTAAATAGTTTCTAAATTTTGTCCTGAGTTTAGAAATACCCAATGTTTACATGTTCTTTGCTTTTTTGCAAGTTATAGGGCCATAAATACAAGTAGCACTTTGCTATTTCCAAACCATTTTTTTTTCAAAATTAGCGCTAGTTACATTGGAACACTGATATCTGTCAGGAATCCCTGAATATCCCTTGACATGTATATATTTTTTTTAGAAGACATCCCAAAGTATTCATCTAGGCCCATTTTGGTATATTTCATGCCACCATTTCACCGCCAAATGCGATCAAATAAAAAAAATTGTTCACTTTTTCACAAATTTTTTCACAAACTTTAGGTTTCTCACTGAAATTATTTACAAATAGCTTGTGCAATTATGGCATAAATGGTTGTACATTTTTCTCTGGGATCCCCTTTGTTCAGAAATAGCAGACATATATGGATTTGACGTTGCTTTTTGATAATTAGAAGGCTGCTAAATGCCACTGCGCACCACACGTGTATTATGTCCAGCAGTGAAGGGGTTAATTAGGGAGCATGTAGGGAGCTTTTTGGGGTAGTTTTAGATTTAGTGTAGTGTAGTAGACAACCCAAAGTATTGATCTAGGCCCATCTTGGTATATTTCATGCCACCATTTCACCACCAAATGCGATCAAATAAAAAAAAACGTTACATTTTTCTAAATTTTAGGTTTCTCACTGAAATCATTTACAAACATTTTGTGCAATTATGGCACAAATAGTTGTAAATGCTTCTCTGGGATCCCCTTTTTTCAGAAATAGCAGACATATATGGCGTTGGCATTGCTTTTTGGTAGTTAGAAGGCCGCTAAATGCCGCTACGCACCACACGTGTATTATGCTCAGCAGTGCAGGGGTTAATTAGGGAGCTTGTAGGGAGCTTTTAGGGTTAATTTTAGCTTTAGTGTAGTGTAGTAGACAACCCCAAGTATTGATATAGGCCCATTTTGGTATATTTCATGCCACCATTTCACCGCCAAATGCAATCAAATAAAAAAAAAATAGTCAACTTTTCACAAACTTTAGGTTTCTCACTGAAATTATTTACAAACAGCTTGTGCAATTATGGCACAAATGGTTGTAAATGCTTCTCTGGGATCCGCTTTGTTCAGAAATAGCAGACATATATGACTTTGGCGTTGCTTTTTGGTAGTTAGAAGGCCACTAAATGCAACTGCGCACAACACATGAATTATGCCCAGCAGTGAAGGGATTAATTAGGTAGCTTGTAGGGAGCTTGTAGGGTTAATTTTAGCTTTAGTGTAGAGATCAGCCTCCCACCTGAAACATCAGACCCCCTGAAACCCTCCCAAAGAGCTCTCTTCCGTCCCCCACCCCACAATTGTCCCCGCCATCTTAAGTACTGGCAGAAAGTCTGCCAGTACTAAAATAAAAGGTATCTTTTTTTAAAAATATATATATATTTTTAGCATATTTACATATGCTGTTGTGTAGGATCCCCCCCTTAGCCCCCAACCTCCCTGATCCCCCCCAAAACAGCTTCCTAACCCTCCCCCTCTGCCTTATTGGGGGCCATATTGGGTACTGGCAGCTGTCTGCCAGTACCCAGTTTGCAAATAAAATGATTTTTTTATTTTTATAATTTCATTTTTCTGTAGTATAGCTTCCCCCCCCCCAAGACCAATCCCCCAACCGCTCCCAGATCACTTAGATTTCCATGTACTAAATATTTTGCACCCCTTTCTCCCACTTATAAAAACATTTTTTTCTGTAGTGTAGCGGTTCCCACCCACTCCCTCCCCGTGCACGCGCCCGCCTCCTCCCGTGCACGCGCGCGCCCCCGGCAATCCCGCCCCCGATCCCCCCCCTCTCTGACAAGGACTGCATTGATGGCCGCCCACCCGCCTCCCACTTCAGCTCCCACCAACCAACGAATGCGGCCATCGATGCCCGGTGCAGAGAGTGCCACAGAGTGGCTCTCTCTGCACCGGAGGGGTAAAATTTGTTATTGCAGGATGCCTCAATATCGAGGCATCCTGCAATAACCGGAGAGCAGCTGGAAGCGATCAGTATCGCTTCCAGCTGCTTTCCAAACCGTGGACGGACGCCATACGTCCTCAGGCGTTAACTGTATTTTTTCTAAGGACGTATGGCGTACGTCCTCGGTCATTAAGGGGTTAAAAAAAAAACTAGAAATTTGACTGTGAAATAATAGCAGTCAGTTTCCTTCACACGTGTGCGTTTCAGGGCCTGCCAGGGCACAGTGTCACACCAGTGCAACTCATATCTGGTGTAACAGTAGTGTACATTAAAAAAAAAACTAGAAATTTGACTGTGAAATAATAGCAGTCAGTTTCCTTCACGCGTGTGCGTTTCAGGGCCTGCCAGGGCACAGTGTCACACCAGTGAAACTCATATCTGGTGTAACAGTAGTGTACAAAAAATAGAAATATGTAAGGGGCGCCCTTATACTAAAGGCTCGGTCAGAATGAAAAGTGAGGAGGTAAGGGTATGTATGAAACAGATTTAATTGGTACAGGACATAAATACAATATAATAATATTTGACTCCTAAAAACAATTTATAAAAACATATCAGTATACACATGGATCCATGATACAATATGAAACAATCTAAAAACATTATAAATATATCATAACAGATACAAATTAATAAAAACAATGTGGACCTAAAAACCAACCATTCAGGGTCTGATTAATAGGTATAAAATGATGATGTAAAAAACAATATTAAGATAAAATATGAGATGATCAAATAGTGAAAATATCTAATAGTGATATAAATGTTCCAAATAGTCCAATCGTGTGATAAAAAAGGTCCAGGTGAAAAATAATTCCAAGTGAAAAAAAGTTCCAAGTGAATTCCTTCAAAAATAATTCCTCAAAAATAATTCCTCAAAAATAATTCCTCAAAAATCCTTATATAACTCAAGCCAACTTAGGTGATACTGTGCAAAAAGGTGAAGAAAAAAAGGAAGTAAGAAAAATGAAGAAAAAAATGTATGTAGTATTAGTGTGAAAAAAATCTTCTGAGTGAAATTCTGCCGATTATCAATATAAACAGCAAATTAATCCAAAACCTGTGGAGAAAAAATAATACAACATAGAGCAGTACCGTTTAGTGTAAACCCTAATTGATTAAAATGTGACTCACCATATATGCCAACGCTTTTCGGCCCACCAATAGGGCCTTTTTCAAGAAGAAATTTGACTGTGAAATAATAGCAGTCAGTTTCCTTCATGCGTGTGCGTTTCAGGGCCTGCCACGGCACAGTGTCATACCAGTGCAACTCATATCTGGTGTAACAGTAGTGTACATTAAAAAAAAAAATAGAAATTTGACTGTGAAATAATAGCAGTCAGTTTCCTTCACGCGTGTGCGTTTCAGGGCCTGCCACGGCACAGTGTCACACCAGTGCAACTCATATCTGATGTAACAGTAGTGTACATTTAAAAAAAAAATAGAAATTTGACTGTAAAATAATAGCAGTCAGTTTCCTTCACATGTGTGCGTTTCAGGGCCTGCCAGGGCACAGTGTCACACCAGTGCAACTCATATCTAGTGATGTCGCAAATGTAAAATTTTCCGTTCGCGAATGAACTTCCGCAACTGTTCGCGAACGGGCGAACCGCCATTGACTTCAATAGACAGGCGAATTTTAAAACCCACAGGGACTCTTTCTGGCCACAATAGTGATGGAAAAGTTGTCTCAAGGGTCCTAACACCTGGACTGTAGCATGCCTGAGGGGGATCCATGGCAAAACTCCCACGTAAAATTACATAGTTGATGCAGAATCTGGTTTTAATCCATAAAGGGCATAAATCACCTAACATTCCTAAATTGTTTGGAATAATGTGCTTTAAAACATCAGGTATGATGTTGTGTCGATCAGGTAGTGTAAGGGTTACGCCCGCTTCACAGTGACAGACCAAACTCCCCGTTTAACGGACCGCAAACAACCGCAAACAGTCCATTTGCACAACCGCAAACTCCCCATTTGTAAAAGGTTAAATACCAAGCTAGCCATGTCCTGTTCCTTGTCCTCACTGATGTCATTGAAGGTCTCTTCCTCCACCCAGCTACGTACAACACCAAGGGTCCCCGAAAGGTGACAACAAGCCCCCTGGGACGCCTGCTGTGTTTCGTCTTCCACCTCCTCAAAGCCACCTTCCTCCTCTGACTCCTTTTCTTCAGACTCCACTCTCTGCGTTGCCTCTCTCTGCATTATTATAAGGTGTGTTAAGTAGTACTATTCTTATCAGTTTAATCCCTGTTACATCCCCTATCAGGGGACGTGTATATGGCATGGATTTTAGGAACCGGGAGATGGAAAATGATGCTTGGTCGGTCCTCCTACTTCAAATTTGGGGAAAAATTAGAAAATCCACAGCACCACTGTAAGTTTTCAATGCTTTATTGGAACATCTTTATCCCATGCAGGTACAAAGTAGGTAGGCAGCAACGTTTCGGGATGTTATCCCTTAATCATGCTAATGAGCCTCATCTGTTGAGGTACATTTATAGGCCTACATATTAACCCCATGTATAATGTTACAAAGTGAATTATATCACTTAACACCACCACCTAGTGGTTACAAAAAATTATTACAATGTTAAACACATAAGCAAAGTTTAAAACAATATACAATATACCTATTCATATGTTGTTAAAATACATACAATTTTTACCAATACTTGATTTTTACAATGTAATTCATTATTTAAGGACCATTGCAATTTTTTATAATACATAAGTATATATTACAGAAATTCTTTAAAGTCCAGCTCTCTATTAATGCCTTTAGGAATTAGAGCATCCAATTTATGTATCCAGTATGACTCCTTTTGTTTTAATATGGTTTCCCTATTGCCCCCTCTTCTTAAGTTATCCACTCCATTAATTATTTGCCACCTTAACTGACTTATATTGTGGCCTGCACTCAAGAAGTGGCATGATACAGGGGCTTCATGGTCCCCACATCTGATATTGGATCTGTGTTGACTCATCCTATCTCGTACCCTTCTGGTGGTCTCACCGATATAGATTTTGGAACACGGGCATTTAATGAGGTATACGACATAGGATGAGTCACACGTATAGAAATTTTTAATGCTAAATTTTTTCCCTGTCTGGGGGTGTTGAAATTCTGTCCCTTTAATGACTGCACTGCAGCTTGCACAGCCCAAACATGGAAAGGTTCCATAACTCTTTTTAGTTATGTATTTCTGTTTCTTCCTAGATCCTAAATCATTTCTAACTAAAATATCTCCCAGGTTTTGGACCCTGCGGTATGCCATAATTGGTGGGTTTTTAAAGGATACAACATCCATATTACAATTTTTCAAAATATGCCAGTGTCTGGATATAATGTTTCTAATTTCTCTATTGATGGGGTTAAACTGTGTTACACACACTACCCTCTCGTCATTCTCTTTCTTAGATACACTAATTCCTTTCTCCTCTGGCTCCTGAACCTTTTTAATCTCACTCTCAATCAATTTCACAGGGTATCCCCTTTGTATGAATTTATCCCCCATTTCTTGTAGTCTATTTTTAACTAGTCATTCTTCATTAACTATCATTTTCACTCTTTTAAATTGACTACGTGGTAGGGAATTTTTTAATGGTTCATTATGAAAGCTCTCATACCTTAGTAAAGTATTTCTGTCTGTTTCCTTTCGATGTAAATCAATCTTAAAGTTACAAGTTTCCTTATTAATATGTATTACTGTGTCCAAGAATACCACCTTTTCTTCACTGAAGGTCAATGTGAATTTTAAATTATTAACAGCCAAATTTAATTCATCAACAAATGCCAATAGGGTACCAACGTCGCCCCACCATACGCCAAATATATCATCTATGAAGCGCCACCATGACGCTCCATGTTTAAGGAACAACTCATTTTCATATACAAATTTTTCTTCAACACTATTCATGAATATATTGGCATATGCTGGGGCGACGTTGGACCCCATGACTGTGCCTCTTATTTGGAGAAACCAATCGTCTTGAAACAGGAAATAGTTGTTATATAATACCATTCTTAACAAACTCTCAAAGAACAGTATTTGACCCTCATTATATAATGTGGAATTTCTAAGTGCCAAAATACATGCACCAATGCCACTTTCATGATTAATTACAGTATATAGACTACTTACATCCAGTGTATACAAAATACATTTTGCTTTACCCAATGGTAAACCTTTTAATTTTTCAATGAAGTCATTTGTATCTTTAATGTATGATGTTATTTTCTGTACCTCTGGCTGCAAAATTCTATCCAGATAAGTAGCTATATTAGTAAAGACTGACTCTATTCCTGTCACAAATGGCCGCCCAGGGGGTTGTGATAGATTTTTATGTACTTTTGGGACTGTATAAAAGATTGGCGTTTTAGGCCAATCCACATATAAATATTCACTTAATTTTTTATCTATAATGCCAATCTTAGATGCCCAGTTTAACACTCTTTTTATTTCTGCCTGTATTTTAATCACTGGGTTACTCTGTAATGGCTTATAAGTCTCCCAATTGTTGTTTAATTTCTGTGACATAATAGTTGGTATCTAAAACTACGGTGGCTCCCCCCTTGTCGGCTCTCCTTATCAATATATCTTTTTCTTTAAGTGTATCTATGGCTTTTTTTTGTAATGCTGTTAAATTAGGTTTATATCTCTTGGTTTTTTTTAAATTAATGCTGTTGTAATTAGCCTTTAATTTCATCACATCACATTTAACCAATTCAATGTAAGTTTCCACACTATTATTACCCTGGGTTGGTATGTAAGTACTTTTCTTATATAAACCAGTAGATTTTAAAGTTAGCATATTCCCTCTAGGTGTAACAGTGTTATTAATCATTCATGGACTCTCATTAAACATGCATTTTAATCTTAGTGTCCGAAAAAATCTGTATAGGTCTTTCTCTAATTCAAAGAAGTTAATGTCTTTTACCGGACAAAATGACAATCCTTTCTCTAATGTCTCGTACTCACTATCTTGTAGAGTCTTACTTGAGATATTAATCACTGTGGGCTCTCCTTTTTCACCTTGTTGGCTTTCCTCCTCGGCTGGTATCTGCGGTCTTTCTCCATGCCGCTTGTGTTTGCGGCCGCCTCTGTGGCGCTTCCTGATGAAGTCAGCGATTCGTCGCTCGACTCTCAAATTTGGGGCACTGCGTGTGCAATTGTGGCCAGACTTTTAACCGACGGACATTTGGCCGACGGACATTTGGCCGATGGACATTTGGCCGAAACACAAGTGGCTGTCAGATAAAAGTCCGGCCACGAGTTTGATAGAATTGATAGATAGATAGATAGATAGATAGATAGATAGATAGATACATAGATTAGATAGATATATCAATAGATGCAATAGATACATTTGATAGATACAATAGATAGATAGATAGATAGATAGATAGATAGATAGATAGATAGATAGATAGATTTGATAGATAAATAGATAGATTTGATAGATAGATAGATAATTTCCCAGACAGACAATTACAAGACGTGCGGTCTGGGACCCATGGTAAGGTTCCCAGAGGCAGTTGCGGCGCCAGGGGACGTGTTAATGGCATGGATTTTAGGAACCGGGAGATGGAAAAAGATGCTTGGTCGGTCCTCCTACTTCAAATTTGGGTTACTGCGCCTGCAATCTACTGTGCCACCAGATATGAGTGGTGTGTTAAGTAGTACTATTCTTATCATTTTAATCCCTGTTACGTCCCCTATCAGGGGATGTGTATATGGCATGGATTTTAGTAACCGGGAGATGGAAAAAGATGCTTGGTCGGTCCTCCTACTTCAAATTTGGGGCAATGCGCATGCAATCTACTGTGCCACCAGATATGAGTGGTGTGTTAAATAGTACTATTCTTATCAGTTTAATCCCTGTTGCGTCCCCTATCAGGGGACGTGTATATGGCATGGATTTTAGGAACCGGGAGATGGAAAAAGATGCTTGGTCGGTCCTCCTACTTCAAATTTGGGGAACTGCGCATGCAATCTACTGTGCCACCAGATATGAGTGGTGTGTTAAGTAGTACTATTCTTATCATTTTAATCCCTGTTACGTCCCCTATCAGGGGATGTGTATATGGCATGGATTTTAGTAACCGGGAGATGGAAAAAGATGCTTGGTCGGTCCTCCTACTTCAAATTTGGGGCAATGCGCATGCAATCTACTGTGCCACCAGATATGAGTGGTGTGTTAAATAGTGCTATTCTTATCAGTTTAATCCCTGTTACGTCCTCTATCACGGGACGTGTATATGGCATGGATTTTAGGAACCGGGAGATTTAAAAAGATGCTTGGTCGGTCCTCCTACTTCAAATTTGGGGAACTGCGCATGCAATCTACTGTGCCACCAGATATGAGTGGTGTGTTAAGTAGTACTATTCTTATCATTTTAATCCCTGTTACGTCCCCTATCAGGGGACGTGTATATGGCATGGATTTTAGGAACCAGGAGATGGAAAAAGATGCTTGGTCGGTCCTCCTACTTCAAATTTGGGGCACTGCGCATGAAATCTACTGTGCCACCAGATATGAGTGGTGTGTTAAATAGTACTATTCTTATCAGTTTAATCCCTGTTACGTCCCCTATCAGGGGACGTGTATATGGCATGGATTTTAGGAACCGGGAGATGGAAAAAGATGCTTGGTCGGTCCTCCTACTTCAAATTTGGGGCACTGCGCATGCAATCTACTGTGCCACCAGATATGAGTGGTGTGTTAAGTAGTACTATTCTTATCAGTTTAATCCCTGTTATTTCCCCTATCAGGGGACGTGTATATGGCATGGATTTTAGGAACCGGGAGATGGAAAAAGATGCTTGGTCGGTTCTCCTACTTTGAATTTGGGGCACTGCGCGTGCAATCATGGCCGGACTTTTAGCCGACGGACATTTGGCAGATGGACATTTGGCCGATGGACATTTGGCTGAAACACAAGTGGCTGTCAGATAACAGTCCGGCCATGAGATAGATAGATTTGATAGATAGATAGATACATAGATTAGATAGATCAATAGATGCAATAGATACATTTGATAGATACGATAGATAGATAGATTTGATAGATAAATAGATAGATTTGATAGACAGATAATTTTCCAGACAGAAAATTACAAGACGTTCAGTCTGGGACCCATGGTGAGGTTCCCAGAGGCAGTTGTGGCGCCAGGGGACGTGTATATGGCATGGATTTTAGGAACTGGGAGATGGAAAAAGATGCTTGGTTGGTCCTCCTACTTCAAATTTGGGGCACTGCGCGTGCAATCTAATGTGCCACCAGATAGGAGTGGTGTGTTAAGTAGTACTATTCCTATCAGTTACATGCCTTCTTTTGGTTTGGTTTTTGAAGTCACAGTGCAGCACCAGATGCCAGAAAAATTTGGCATGTACACATGCCTGAAAAATTAGGTATTGTTTCAGCCGCTGCTGTAGCAGCGGCCAGAAAAATTGATGTTTGTTTCCCAGGCAGAAAGTGCCCTTAAACATTGCGGCTTGAACCCTAGTTGGTGGCGGATAAGTCACGCAAGTCATCCGGCATTTGAAGATAAAATACAGCAGCGTGTGGACCATTTTTAGCCCAAGGCAGCTCATCTCATCAGGCCTTTTTTACTTGAATGTATCGCCCAATGTTAGTCCCTTCGGGATCCATCCCTCATTCATCTTAATAAAGGTGAGGTAATCTAGACTTTTTTTTACCTAGGCGACTTCTCTTCTCAGTGACAATACCTCCTGCTGCACTCAAGGTCCTTTCTGACAGGACACTTGAAGTGGGGCAGGCCAGAAGTTCTATCGCAATTTGAGATAGCTCAGGCCACAGGTCAAGCCTGCACACCCAGTAGTCAAGGGGTTCATCGCTCTTCAGAGTGTCGAGATCTGCAGTTAAGGCGAGGTAGTCTGCTACCTGTTGGGCGAGTCGTTCTCTGAGGATGGACCCCGAAGGGCTGTGGCGATGCGTAGGACTTAAAAAGCTCCACATGTCCTCCATCAACAACACGTCTGTAAAGCACCCTGTCCTTGCCGGCGTGGTCGTGGTAGTCGGAGGATTACTTTCCCCTCTTGACCTGTTAGATTCCTGTTATGCTGTGACATCACCCTTATACGCTGTGTAAAGCATACTTTTTAATTTATTTTGGAACTGCTGCATCCTTTCTGACTTGCGGTAATTCGGTAATATTTCAGGCACTTTATGCTTATACTGGGGGTCTAGTAGTGTGGACACCAAGTACAGGTCATTCTCCTTAAGCTTTTTTATAAGAGGGTCCCTCAACAGGCACGACAGCATGAAAGACCCCATTTGCACAAGGGTTGGATACCGAGCTACTCATGTCCCATTCCTCGTCCTCAGTGATGTCACTGAAGGTATCTTCTTCCCCCCAGCCACGTACAACACCACGGGTACCAGATAGGTAACAACGAGCACCCTGTGATGCCTGTTGTAGTTGGTCTTCCTCCTCCTCTTCAAAGCCACATTCCTCCTCTGACTTCTCTTCCTCACAATCCTCTTCCAGCGTTGCCGCTGGTCCAGCAAGTGATGCTGATAAGGCTGTTTCTGGTGGTGATGGTGACCACAACTCTTCCTCTTCACGCTTATCTACGGCCTGATCCAGCACTCTTCGCAGGGCACGCTCCAGGAAGAAAACAAATGGTATGTCGCTGATGGTGCCTTTGGTGCGACTGACAAGGTTTGTCACCTCCTCAAAAGGACGCATGAGCCTACAGGCATTGTTCATGAGCGTCCAGTAACATGGCAAAAAAATTCCCAGCTCCGCAGAGGCTGTCCTAGCACCCCGGTCATACAAATAGTCGTTAATGGCCTTTTCTTGTTGGAGCAGGCGGTAGAACGTGTTGGGCTGTCGCAAATCAAGCGCCTCAATGGCATATTTCGCCGCTGGATATCTGAAAAGTGTGCCATTGCCATGTAGGAACACCTCAAATGGCCACACACCTTCCTGGCCTGCTTCAGGACGTCCTGTAAGCCTGGGTACTTATGCACAAAGCATTGTAAGATCAGATTACACACATGTGCCATGCACGGCACATGTGTCAACTTGCCCAATTTCAATTCCGCCACCAAATTCTCTCTGCTTTCAGGCAAGTCAACCCCAAGACGGCGTGACATTGCCATATCCGGGATGTAGAATAGTACCTGGGGAGCTGGGGGGGTGCCGTTGATGTGGAGCAAGACGCTGCAGCAGAAGAGGACTCAGCCGAGGAAGTTATGGAAGAGGACGGAGTAGGAGGAGTAGAGGTGGTGGCAGCAGGCTTGCCGGCAAGTCGTGGCGGTGTCACCAACTCCTCTGCAGAGCCACGCATTCCATGCTTGGCAGCCGTCAGCAGGTTTACCCAATGCGCAGTGTAGTTGATATACCTGCCCTGACCATGCTTTGCAGACCAGCTATCAGTAGTCAGATAGACCCTTGCCCCAACACTGTGTGCCAGACATGCCATTACTTCCTTTCGTACAATCGAGTACAGGTTGGGGATTGCCTTTTGTGCAAAGAAATTTTGGCCGGGTACCTTCCACTGCGGTGTCCCAATAGCTACAAATGTTTTGAACACCTCAGACTCCACCAGCTTGTATGGTAAAAGCTGGCGGGCTAAGAGTTCAGACAAGCCAGCTGTCAGACGCTGGGCATGGGGGTGACTTTGTGACATTGAATTCTTACGCTCAAACATGTCCTTGACAGATACCTGACTGTGGGCAGATGAGCAGGAACTGCTCCGGAAGAGAGACAGAGTGGCGGATGGTTGAGAGGGGGCAAGGAGGACAGCAGTGGTTGACGTGGCTGAAGATGCTGGACCAGGAGGAGGATGGCGGCTTTGAGTTTGTGTGCTGCTCGTACTCATGTGTTGATCCCATAGGCGTTTGTGATGTGCGATCATGTGCCTTCGCAAAGCAGTTGTACATAGGTGGGTGTTGGACACATGTTTTTTTTTGCACAGGTTGCAAATGGCATTGCTGTTGTCAGAGGCAGACACACAAAAAAATGCCACACTGCTGAGCTCTGCAATGACGGCATTCTGGTGGTGGCTACAGCATGCGTTAATTGGCGTGCTGTCTGGCTGACCCCGGGTGCCGATGCATGCTGTCTGACTGTGCCACTAGCTCCTTGCGACGACCTCCCCCTGCTTCCAACTCGTCTCCTCCTCCTCCTCTCTGTCTCCCCATCTGAACTTTCCCCCTGTTCTTCTTCTCTTCTATCGGGCACCCATGTGACATCCACGGACACATCGTCATCATCAACTGCTTCACTTGTATCTGACAAATTAACAAAGGAAGCAGCAGCGGGTACAACATCATCATCATCACACCGTACGTCCATGTCTGTAATGCTGCCTGACTGAGACATATCACTGTTATCTACATCCTCTGTCAATGATGGTTGTGCATCACTCATTTGTTCCAACTGCTGTGTAAATAACTCCTCTGACAGATCAAGTGAAGCGGCTGTGGTGCTAGTGTTGGTGGTGGCGGCAGGCGGGCAAGTGGTAACTTGAGAGGTGCCCGAAGATAAGCTGGAGGAGGATGGTGCGTCAAGGTTCGGAGCGGAAGCTATAGAAGATTGGGTGTCCTGTGTTAAAAAGTCAACTATGTCCTCCTCAGAACTTTTCAAGTTCATGGGACATGGCCTCTGAACACTGGGCATTATTCTAGGGCCAAAGGGAATCACAGCACCACGACCACGATGGCACATGTGGGGTGACCTGCCTCTGCCTGTCATTTTTTTTTAAATGTACACTTACACTACTATTAAACAAGATTTGAGAGGTGCCACTGGGCAAGTTGGCACAGTATACGCTGTGAGCCTGACACAAAAAAGCAGACTGATGTTTCACAGTTCAAAAAGTTTTTTTTTTTTTAAATGTACACTTACACTACTGTTAAACAAGATATGAGTGGTGCCACTGGGCAAGTGGGCACAGTATACGCTGTGAGCCTGACACAAAAAAAGCAGACTGATGTTTCACAGTCAAAAAAGTTTTGTTTTTTTTAAATGTACACTTACACTACTATTAAACAAGATATAAGTGGTGGCACTGGGCAAATGGGCACAGTACACGCTGTGAGCCTGGCACACACACTGGCAGGCAGGCAACTGCAATTAGATTACACAAGCAGACTGATGTTTCACAGTAAATTTTTTTTTTTTTTTTAAATTTACACTACTGTTACACCAGATATGAGTGATGGCACTGGGCAAGTGGGCACAGTATACGCTGTGAGCCTGGCACACACGCTGGCAGGCAGGCAGGCAACTGCAATTAGATTACACAAGCAGACTGATGTTTCACAGTCAAAAAAGTTTTTTTTTTTAATTTACACTACTGTTACACCAGATATGAGTGGTGGCACTGGGCAAGTGGGCCTGGCACACACACTGGCAGGCAGGCAACTGCAATTAGATTACACTAGCAGACTGATGTTTCACAGTCAAAACATTTTTTTTTTTTTAATTTACACTACTGTTACACCAGATATGAGTGGTGGCACTGGGCAAGTGGGCACAGTATACGCTGTGAGCCTGGCACACACGCTGGCAGGCAGGCAACTGCAATTAGATTACACTAGCAGACTGATGTTTCACAGTCAAAAAAGTTTTTTTTTTTAATTTACACTACTGTTACACCAGATATGAGTGGTGGCACTGGGCAAGTGGGCCTGGCACACACGCTGGCAGGCAGGCAACTGCAATTAGATTACACAAGCAGACTGATGTTTCACAGTCAAAAAAGTTTTTTGTTTTTTTTAAATTTACACTACTGTTACACCAGATATGAGTGATGGCACTGGGCAAGTGGGCACAGTATACACTGTGAGCCTGGCACACACGCTGGCAGGCAACTACAATTGGATTACACAAGCAGACTGATGTTTCACAGTCAAAAAAGTTTTTTTTTTTTTAAATTTACACTACTGTTACACCAGATATGAGTGGTGGCACTGGGCAAGTGGGCACAGTATAAGCTGTGAGCCTGGCACACACGCTGGCAGGCAGGCAACTGCAATTAGATTACACTAGCAGACTGATATTTCACAGTCAAATTTTTTTATTTTTTTTATTTACACTACTGTTACACCAGATATGAGTGGTGGCACTGGGCAAGTGGGCCTGGCACACACGCTGGCAGGCAGGCAACTGCAATTAGATTCCACTAGCAGACTGATGTTTCACAGTCAAAAAAGTTTATTTTTTTTAATTTACACTACTGTTACACCAGATATGAGTGGTGGCACTGGGTAAGTGGGCACAGTATACGCTGTGAGCCTGTCACACACGCTGGCAGGCAGGCAACTGCAATTAGATTACACTAGCAGACTGATGTTTCAGTCAAAAAAGTTTTTTTTTTAAATTTACACTACTGTTACACCAGATATGAGTGGTGGCACTGGGCAAGTGGGCCTGGCACACACGCTGGCAGGCAGACAACTGCAATTAGATTACACAAGCAGACTGATGTTTCACAGTCAAAAAAGTTTTTTTTTAAATTTACACTACTGTTACACCAGATATGAGTGGTGGCACTGGGCAAGTGGGCCTGGCACACACGCTGGCAGGCAGGCAACTGCAATTAGATTACACTAGCAGACTGATGTTTCACAGTCAAAAAAGTTTTTTTTTTTAAATTTACACTACTGTTACAACAGATATGAGTGGTGGCACTGGGCAAGTGGCTTGGCAGGTTAGATTACACAGGAAAAAAAAACAGACTGATGTTCTAGCCCTAAAAAGGACTTTTTGGGGTGCCAAGCTATCAATTTCCCTATTAAATCAGCAGCAGCTACACTGTCCCTCCTCTCTCTAAGAATGCAGCTTACGAATGAATCTAAAATGGCTGTTGTCCAGGAGCTGGGAGGGTCTGCTGCTGATTGGCTGGAATGAGTCTGCAGACTGTGAGATACAGGGTCACAGTTTAATCAATGATGACGAATAGGGGGCGGAACGAACATCGCATATGTTTGCCCGCCGCGGTGAACGTGAACAAGCTAGGTTCGCCGGGAACTATTCGCCGTTGAACTATTCGCGACATCTCTACTCATATCTTGTGTAACAGTAGTGTACATTAAAAAAAAAATAGAAATTTGACTGTGAAATAATAGCAGTCAGTTTCCTTCACGCATGTGCGTTTCAAGGCCTTCCAGGGCACAGTGTCACACCAGTGCAACTCATATCTGATGTAACAGTAGTGTACATTAAAAAAAAACTAGAAATTTGACTGTGAAATAATAGCAGTCAGTTTCCTTCAGACGTGTGCGTTTCAGGGCCTGCCAGGGCACAGTGTCACACCAGTGCAACTCATATCTGGTGTAACAGTAGTGTACATTAAAAAAAAAACTAGAAATTTGACTGTGAAATAATAGCAGTCAGTTTCCTTCACGCATGTGCGTTTCAAGGCCTGCCAGGGAACAGTGTCACACCAGTGCAACTCATATCTGGTGTAACAGTAGTGTACATTAAAAAAAAACTAGAAATTTTACTGTGAAATAATAGCAGTCAGTTTCCTTCACACGTGTGCATTTCAGGGCTTGCCAGGGCACAGTGTCACACCAGTGCATCTCATATCTGGTGTAACAGTAGTGTACATTAAAAAAAAAATAGAAATTTGACTGTGAAATAATAGCAGTTAGTTTCCTTCACGCGTGTGCATTTCAGGGCCTGCCAGGGCACAGTGTCACACCAGTTCATCTCATATCTGGTGTAACAGTAGTGTACATTAAAAAAAAAAAACTAGAAATTTGACTGTAAAATAATAGCAGTCAGTTTCCTTCACGCGTGTGCGTTTCAGGGCCTGCCAGGGCACAGTGTCACACCAGTGCAACTCATATCTGGTGTAACAGTAGTGTGCATTAAAAAAAAACTTGAAATTTGACTGTGAAATAATAGCAGTCAGTTTCCTTCACGCGTGTGCGTTTCAGGGCCTGCCAGGGCACAGTTTCACACCAGTGCAACTCATATCTGGTGTAACAGTAGTGTACATTAAAAAAAAAACTAGAAATTTGACTGTGAAATAATAGCAGTCAATTTCCTTCACACGTGTGCGTTTAAGGGCCTGCCAGGGCACAGTGTCACACCAGTGCAACTCATATCTGGTGTAACATTAGTGTACATTAAAAAAAATCTAGAAATTTGACTGTGAAATAATAGCAGTCAGTTTCCTTCATGCGTGTGCGTTTCAGGGCCTGCCACGGCACAGTGTCATACCAGTGCAACTCATATCTGGTGTAACAGTAGTGTACATTAAAAAAAAAACTAGAAATTTGACTGTGAAATAATAGCAGTCAGTTTCCTTCACGCGTGTGCGTTTCAGGGCCTGCCAGGGCACAGTGTCACACCAGTGCAACTCATATCTGGTGTAACAGTAGTGTACATTAAAAAAAAACTTGAAATTTGACTGTGAAATAATAGCAGTCAGTTTTCTTCATGCGTGTGCATTTCAGGGCCTGCCAGGGCACAGTTTCACACCAGTGCAACTCATATCTGATGTAACAGTAGTGTACATTAAAACAAAAACTAGAAATTTGACTGTGAAATAATAGCAGTCAGTTTCCTTCACACGTGTGTGTTTAAGGGCCTGCCAGGGCACAGTGTCACACCAGTGCAACTCATATCTGGTTTAACAGTAGTGTACATTAAAAAAAAAATCTAGAAATTTGACTGTGAAATAATAGCAGTCAGTTTCCTTCATGCGTGTGCGTTTCAGGGCCTGCCACGGCACAGTGTTACACCAGTGCAACTCATATAAGGTGTAACAGTAGTGTACATTAAAAAAAAAACTAGAAATTTGACTGTGAAATAATAGCAGTCAGTTTCCTTCACGCGTGTGCGTTTCAGGGCCTGCCAGGGCACAGTTTCACACCAGTGCAACTCATATCTGATGTAACAGTAGTGTACATTAAAAAAAAACTAGAAATTTGACTATGAAATAATAGCAGTCAGTTTCCTTCACACGTGTGCGTTTCAGGGACTGCCAGGGCACAGTGTCACACCAGTGCAACTCACATCTGGTGTAACAGTAGTGTACATTAAAAAAAAACCTAGAAATTTGACTGTGAAATAATAGCAGTCAGTTTCCTTCACGCATGTGCGTTTCAAGGCCTGCCAGGGCACAGTGTCACACCAGTGCAACTCATATCTGGTGTAACAGTAGTGTACATTAAAAAAAAACTAGAAATTTGACTGTGAAATAATAGCAGTCAGTTTCCTTCACACGTGTGCATTTCAGAGCCTGCCAGGGCACAGTGTCACACCAGTGCAACTCATATCTGGTGTAACAGTAGTGTACATTAAAAAAAAAATAGAAATTTGACTGTGAAATAATAGCAGTTAGTTTCCTTCACGCGTGTGCGTTTCAGGGCCTGCCAGGGCACAGTGTCACACCAGTGCATCTCATATCTGGTGTAACAATAGTGTACATTAAAAAAAAACCTAGAAATTTGACTGTAAAATAATAGCAGTCAGTTTCCTTCACACGTGTGCATTTCAGGGCCTGCCAGGGCACAGTGTCACACCAGTGCAACTCATATCTGGCGTAACAGTAGAGTACATTAAAAAAAAACTTGAAATTTGACTGTGAAATAATAGCAGTCAGTTTCCTTCACGCGTGTGCGTTTCAGGGCCTGCCAGGGCACAGTTTCACACCAGTACAACTCATATCTGGTGTAACAATAGTGTACATTAAAAAAAAACCTAGAAATTTGACTGTAAAATAATAGCAGTCAGTTTCCTTCACGCGTTTGCATTTCAGGGCCTGCCAGGGCACAGTGTCACACCAGTGCAACTCATATCTGGCGTAACAGTAGAGTACATTAAAAAAAAACTTGAAATTTGACTGTGAAATAATAGCAGTCAGTTTCCTTCACGCGTGTGCGTTTCAGGGCCTGCCAGGGCACAGTTTCACACCAGTACAACTCATATCTGGTGTAACAGTAGTGTACATTAAAAAAAAAAACTAGAAATTTGACTGTGAAATAATAGCAGTCAGTTTCCTTCACACGTGTGCGTTTAAGGGCCTGCCAGGGCACAGTGTCACACCAGTGCAACTCATATCTGGTGTAACAGTAGTGTACATTAAAAAAAAAATAGAAATTTGACTGTGAAATAATAGCAGTTAGTTTCCTTCACGCGTGTGCGTTTCAGGGCCTGCCAGGGCACAGTGTCACACCAGTGCATCTCATATCTGGTGTAACAATAGTGTACATTAAAAAAAAACCTAGAAATTTGACTGTAAAATAATAGCAGTCAGTTTCCTTCACGCGTTTGCATTTCAGGGCCTGCCAGGGCACAGTGTCACACCAGTGCAACTCATATCTGGCGTAACAGTAGAGTACATTAAAAAAAAACTTGAAATTTGACTGTGAAATAATAGCAGTCAGTTTCCTTCACGCGTGTGCGTTTCAGGGCCTGCCAGGGCACAGTTTCACACCAGTACAACTCATATCTGGTGTAACAATAGTGTACATTAAAAAAAAAACTAGAAATTTGACTGTAAAATAATAGCAGTCAGTTTCCTTCACGCGTTTGCGTTTCAGGGCCTGCTAGGGCACAGTGTCACACCAGTGCAACTCATATCTGGCGTAACAGTAGAGTACATTAAAAAAAAACTTGAAATTTGACTGTGAAATAATAGCAGTCAGTTTCCTTCACGCGTGTGCGTTTCAGGGCCTGCCAGGGCACAGTTTCACACCAGTACAACTCATATCTGGTGTAACAGTAGTGTACATTAAAAAAAAAAACTAGAAATTTGACTGTGAAATAATAGCAGTCAGTTTCCTTCACACGTGTGCGTTTAAGGGCCTGCCAGGGCACAGTGTCACACCAGTGCAACTCATATCTGGTGTAACAGTAGTGTACATTAAAAAAAAATCTAGAAATTTGACTGTGAAATAATAGCAGTCAGTTTCCTTCATGCGTGTGCGTTTCAGGGCCTGCCACGGCACAGTGTCACACCAGTGCAACTCATATCAGGTGTAACAGTAGTGTACATTAAAAAAAAAACTAGAAATTTGACTGTGAAATAATAGCAGTCAGTTTCCTTCACACGTGTGTGTTTAAGGGCCTGCCAGGGCACAGTGTCACACCAGTGCAACTCATATCTGGTTTAACAGTAGTGTACATTAAAAAAAATTGAGAAATTTGACTGTGAAATAATAGCAGTCAGTTTCCTTCATGCGTGTGCGTTTCAGGGCCTGCCACGGCACAGTGTCACACCAGTGCAACTCATATCAGGTGTAACAGTAGTGTACATTAAAAAAAAAACTAGAAATTTGACTGTGAAATAATAGCAGTCAGTTTCCTTCATGCGTGTGCATTTCAGGACCTGCCAGGGCACAGTGTCACACCAGCGCAACTCATATCTGGTGTAACAGTAGTGTACATTAAAAAAAAAACTAGAAATTTGACTGTGAAATAATAGCAGTCAGTTTCCTTCACGCGTGTGTGTTTCAGGGCATGCCAGGGCACAGTGTCACACCAGTGCAACTCATATCTGGTGTAACAGTTGTGTATATTAAAAAAAAACTTGAAATTTGACTGTGAAATAATAGCAGTCAGTTTCCTTCACACGTGTGCATTTCAGGGCCTGCCAGGGCACAGTGTCACACCAGTGCAACCCATATCTGGTGTAACAGTAGTGTACATTAAAAAAAAAAATAGAAATTTGACTGTGAAATAATAGCAGTTAGTTTCCTTCACGCGTGTGCGTTTCAGGGCCTGCCAGGGCACAGTGTCACACCAGTGCATCTCATATCTGGTGTAACAATAGTGTACATTAAAAAAAAACCTAGAAATTTGACTGTAAAATAATAGCAGTCAGTTTCCTTCACGCGTTTGCATTTCAGGGCCTGCCAGGGCACAGTGTCACACCAGTGCAACTCATATCTGGCGTAACAGTAGAGTACATTAAAAAAAAACTTGAAATTTGACTGTGAAATAATAGCAGTCAGTTTCCTTCACGCGTGTGCGTTTCAGGGCCTGCCAGGGCACAGTTTCACACCAGTACAACTCATATCTGGTGTAACAGTAGTGTACATTAAAAAAAAAAACTAGAAATTTGACTGTGAAATAATAGCAGTCAGTTTCCTTCACACGTGTGCGTTTAAGGGCCTGCCAGGGCACAGTGTCACACCAGTGCAACTCATATCTGGTGTAACAGTAGTGTACATTAAAAAAAAATCTAGAAATTTGACTGTGAAATAATAGCAGTCAGTTTCCTTCATGCGTGTGCGTTTCAGGGCCTGCCACGGCACAGTGTCACACCAGTGCAACTCATATCAGGTGTAACAGTAGTGTACATTAAAAAAAAAACTAGAAATTTGACTGTGAAATAATAGCAGTCAGTTTCCTTCACACGTGTGTGTTTAAGGGCCTGCCAGGGCACAGTGTCACACCAGTGCAACTCATATCTGGTTTAACAGTAGTGTACATTAAAAAAAATTGAGAAATTTGACTGTGAAATAATAGCAGTCAGTTTCCTTCATGCGTGTGCGTTTCAGGGCCTGCCACGGCACAGTGTCACACCAGTGCAACTCATATCAGGTGTAACAGTAGTGTACATTAAAAAAAAAACTAGAAATTTGACTGTGAAATAATAGCAGTCAGTTTCCTTCATGCGTGTGCATTTCAGGACCTGCCAGGGCACAGTGTCACACCAGCGCAACTCATATCTGGTGTAACAGTAGTGTACATTAAAAAAAAAACTAGAAATTTGACTGTGAAATAATAGCAGTCAGTTTCCTTCACGCGTGTGTGTTTCAGGGCATGCCAGGGCACAGTGTCACACCAGTGCAACTCATATCTGGTGTAACAGTTGTGTATATTAAAAAAAAACTTGAAATTTGACTGTGAAATAATAGCAGTCAGTTTCCTTCACACGTGTGCATTTCAGGGCCTGCCAGGGCACAGTGTCACACCAGTGCAACTCATATCTGGTGTAACAGTAGTGTACATTAAAAAAAAAATAGAAATTTGACTGTGAAATAATAGCAGTTAGTTTCCTTCACGCGTGTGCGTTTCAGGGCCTGCCAGGGCACAGTGTCACACCAGTGCATCTCATATCTGGTGTAACAATAGTGTACATTAAAAAAAAACCTAGAAATTTGACTGTAAAATAATAGCAGTCAGTTTCCTTCACGCGTTTGCATTTCAGGGCCTGCCAGGGCACAGTGTCACACCAGTGCAACTCATATCTGGCGTAACAGTAGAGTACATTAAAAAAAAACTTGAAATTTGACTGTGAAATAATAGCAGTCAGTTTCCTTCACGCGTGTGCATTTCAGGGCCTGCCAGGGCACAGTTTCACACCAGTACCACTCATATCTGGTGTAACAGTAGTGTACATTAAAAAAAAAAACTAGAAATTTGACTGTGAAATAATAGCAGTCAGTTTCCTTCACACGTGTGCGTTTAAGGGCCTGCCAGGGCACAGTGTCACACCAGTGCAACTCATATCTGGTGTAACAGTAGTGTACATTAAAAAAAAATCTAGAAATTTCACTGTGAAATAATAGCAGTCAGTTTCCTTCATGCGTGTGCGTTTCAGGGCCTGCCACGGCACAGTGTCACACCAGTGCAACTCATATCAGGTGTAACAGTAGTGTACATTAAAAAAAAAACTAGAAATTTGACTGTGAAATAATAGCAGTCAGTTTCCTTCACACGTGTGTGTTTAAGGGCCTGCCAGGGCACAGTGTCACACCAGTGCAACTCATATCTGGTTTAACAGTAGTGTACATTAAAAAAAATTGAGAAATTTGACTGTGAAATAATAGCAGTCAGTTTCCTTCATGCGTGTGCGTTTCAGGGCCTGCCACGGCACAGTGTCACACCAGTGCAACTCATATCAGGTGTAACAGTAGTGTACATTAAAAAAAAAACTAGAAATTTGACTGTGAAATAATAGCAGTCAGTTTCCTTCATGCGTGTGCATTTCAGGACCTGCCAGGGCACAGTGTCACACCAGCGCAACTCATATCTGGTGTAACAGTAGTGTACATTAAAAAAAAAACTAGAAATTTGACTGTGAAATAATAGCAGTCAGTTTCCTTCACGCGTGTGTGTTTCAGGGCATGCCAGGGCACAGTGTCACACCAGTGCAACTCATATCTGGTGTAACAGTTGTGTATATTAAAAAAAAACTTGAAATTTGACTGTGAAATAATAGCAGTCAGTTTCCTTCACGCGTGTGCGTTTCAGGGCCTGCCAGGGCACAGTTTCACACCAGTGCAACTCATATCTGATGTAACAGTAGTGTACATTAAAAAAAACTAGAAATTTGACTGTGAAATTATAGCAGTCAGTTTCCTTCACACGTGTGCGTTTTAGGGACTGCCAGGGCACAGTGTCACACCAGTGCAACTCACATCTGGTGTAACAGTAGTGTACATTAAAAAAAAAACTAGAAATTTGACTGTGAAATAATAGCAGTCAGTTTCCTTCACGCATGTGCATTTCAAGGCCTGCCAGGGCACAGTGTCACACCAGTGCAACTCATATCTGGTGTAACAGTAGTGTACATTAAAAAAAACTAGAAATTTGACTGTGAAATAATAGCAGTCAGTTTCCTTCACACGTGTGCATTTCAGGGCCTGCCAGGGCACAGTGTCACACCAGTGCAACTCATATCTGGTGTAACAGTAGTGTACATTAAAAAAAAAACTAGAAATTTGACTGTGAAATAATAGCAGTTAGTTTCCTTCATGCGTGTGCATTTCAGGGCCTGCAAGGGCACAGTGTCACACCAGTGCATCTCATATCTGGTGTAACAATAGTGTACATTAAAAAAAAAACTAGAAATTTGACTGTAAAATAATAGCAGTCAGTTTCCTTCACGCGTTTGCATTTCAGGGCCTGCCAGGGCACAGTGTCCGACCAGTGCAACTCATATCTGGTGTAACAGTAGAGTACATTAAAAAAAAACTTGAAATTTGACTGTGAAATAATAGCAGTCAGTTTTCTTCATGCGTGTGCATTTCAGGGCCTGCCAGGGCACAGTTTCACACCAGTGCAACTCATATCTGATGTAACAGTAGTGTACATTAAAACAAAAACTAGAAATTTGACTGTGAAATAATAGCAGTCAGTTTCCTTCACACGTGTGTGTTTAAGGGCCTGCCAGGGCACAGTGTCACACCAGTGCAACTCATATCTGGTTTAACAGTAGTGTACATTAAAAAAAAAATCTAGAAATATGACTGTGAAATAATAGCAGTCAGTTTCCTTCATGCGTGTGCGTTTCAGGGCCTGCCACGGCACAGTGTTACACCAGTGCAACTCATATAAGGTGTAACAGTAGTGTACATTAAAAAAAAAACTAGAAATTTGACTGTGAAATAATAGCAGTCAGTTTCCTTCACGCGTGTGCGTTTCAGGGCCTGCCAGGGCACAGTTTCACACCAGTGCAACTCATATCTGATGTAACAGTAGTGTACATTAAAAAAAAACTAGAAATTTGACTGTGAAATAATAGCAGTCAGTTTCCTTCACACGTGTGCGTTTCAGGGACTGCCAGGGCACAGTGTCACACCAGTGCAACTCACATCTGGTGTAACAGTAGTGTACATTAAAAAAAAACCTAGAAATTTGACTGTGAAATAATAGCAGTCAGTTTCCTTCACGCATGTGCGTTTCAAGGCCTGCCAGGGCACAGTGTCACACCAGTGCAACTCATATCTGGTGTAACAGTAGTGTACATTAAAAAAAAACTAGAAATTTGACTGTGAAATAATAGCAGTAAGTTTCCTTCACACGTGTGCATTTCAGGGCCTGCCAGGGCACAGTGTCACACCAGTGCAACTCATATCTGGTGTAACAGTAGTGTACATTAAAAAAAAAATAGAAATTTGACTGTGAAATAATAGCAGTTAGTTTCCTTCACGCGTGTGCATTTCAGGGCCTGCCAGGGCACAGTGTCACACCAGTGCATCTCATATCTGGTGTAACAATAGTGTACATTAAAAAAAAACCTAGAAATTTGACTGTAAAATAATAGCAGTCAGTTTCCTTCACGCGTTTGCATTTCAGGGCCTGCCAGGGCACAGTGTCACACCAGTGCAACTCATATCTGGCGTAACAGTAGAGTACATTAAAAAAAAACTTGAAATTTGACTGTGAAATAATAGCAGTCAGTTTCCTTCACGCGTGTGTGTTTCAGGGCCTGCCAGGGCACAGTTTCACACCAGTACAACTCATATCTGGTGTAACAGTAGTGTACATTAAAAAAAAAAACTAGAAATTTGACTGTGAAATAATAGCAGTCAGTTTCCTTCACACGTGTGCGTTTAAGGGCCTGCCAGGGCACAGTGTCACACCAGTGCAACTCATATCTGGTGTAACAGTAGTGTACATTAAAAAAAAATCTAGAAATTTGACTGTAAAATAATAGCAGTCAGTTTCCTTCACGCGTTTGCATTTCAGGGCCTGCCAGGGCACAGTGTCACACCAGTGCAACTCATATCTGGCGTAACAGTAGAGTACATTAAAAAAAAACTTGAAATTTGACTGTGAAATAATAGCAGTCAGTTTCCTTCACGCGTGTGCGTTTCAGGGCCTGCCAGGGCACAGTTTCACACCAGTACAACTCATATCTGGTGTAACAGTAGTGTACATTAAAAAAAAACTAGAAATTTGGCTGTGAAATAATAGCAGTCAGTTTCCTTCACACGTGTGCGTTTAAGGGCCTGCCAGGGCACAGTGTCACACCAGTGCAACTCATATCTGGTGTAACAGTAGTGTACATTAAAAAAAAATCTAGAAATTTGACTGTGAAATAATAGCAGTCAGTTTCCTTCACGCGTGTGCGTTTCAGGGCCTGCCAGGGCACAGTGTCACACCAGTGCCACTCATATCTGGTGTAACAGTAGTGTACATTAAAAAAAAACTTGAAATTTGACTGTGAAATAATAGCAGTCAGTTTCCTTCACGCGTGTGCGTTTCAGGGCCTGCCAGGGCACAGTTTCACACCAGTGCAACTCATATCTGATGTAACAGTAGTGTACATTAAAAAAACAAACTAGAAATTTGACTTTGAAATAATAGCAGTCAGTTTCCTTCACGCGTGTGCATTTCAGGGCCTGCCAGGGCACAGTGTCACACCAGTGCCACTCATATCTGGTGTAACAGTAGTGTACATTAAAAAAAAACTTGAAATTTGACTGTGAAATAATAGCAGTCAGTTTCCTTCACGCGTGTGCGTTTCAGGGCCTGCCAGGGCACAGTTTCACACCAGTGCAACTCATATCTGATGTAACAGTAGTGTAC
Organism: Bombina bombina; assembly: GCF_027579735.1. Lineage (NCBI taxonomy): Eukaryota > Metazoa > Chordata > Amphibia > Anura > Bombinatoridae > Bombina > Bombina bombina. Next base: position 490,419,051 of record NC_069502.1, read on the forward strand.
ATTAAAAAAACAAACTAGAAATTTGACTTTGAAATAATAGCAGTCAGTTTCCTTCACGCGTGTGCATTTCAGGGCCTGCCAGGGCACAGTGTCACACCAGTGCCACTCATATCTGGTGTAACAGTAGTGTACATTAAAAAAAAACTTGAAATTTGACTGTGAAATAATAGCAGTCAGTTTCCTTCACGCGTGTGTGTTTCAGGGCCTGCCAGGGCACAGTTTCACACCAGTACAACTCATATCTGGTGTAACAGTAGTGTACATTAAAAAAAAAAACTAGAAATTTGACTGTGAAATAATAGCAGTCAGTTTCCTTCACACGTGTGCGTTTAAGGGCCTGCCAGGGCACAGTGTCACACCAGTGCAACTCATATCTGGTGTAACAGTAGTGTACATTAAAAAAAAATCTAGAAATTTGACTGTAAAATAATAGCAGTCAGTTTCCTTCACGCGTTTGCATTTCAGGGCCTGCCAGGGCACAGTGTCCCACCAGTGCAACTCATATCTGGCGTAACAGTAGAGTACATTAAAAAAAAACTTGAAATTTGACTGTGAAATAATAGCAGTCAGTTTCCTTCACGCGTGTGCGTTTCAGGGCCTGCCAGGGCACAGTTTCACACCAGTACAACTCATATCTGGTGTAACAGTAGTGTACATTAAAAAAAAACTAGAAATTTGGCTGTGAAATAATAGCAGTCAGTTTCCTTCACACGTGTGCGTTTAAGGGCCTGCCAGGGCACAGTGTCACACCAGTGCAACTCATATCTGGTGTAACAGTAGTGTACATTAAAAAAAAATCTAGAAATTTGACTGTGAAATAATAGCAGTCAGTTTCCTTCACGCGTGTGCGTTTCAGGGCCTGCCAGGGCACAGTGTCACACCAGTGCCACTCATATCTGGTGTAACAGTAGTGTACATTAAAAAAAAACTTGAAATTTGACTGTGAAATAATAGCAGTCAGTTTCCTTCACGCGTGTGCGTTTCAGGGCCTGCCAGGGCACAGTTTCACACCAGTGCAACTCATATCTGATGTAACAGTAGTGTACATTAAAAAAACAAACTAGAAATTTGACTTTGAAATAATAGCAGTCAGTTTCCTTCACGCGTGTGCATTTCAGGGCCTGCCAGGGCACAGTGTCACACCAGTGCCACTCATATCTGGTGTAACAGTAGTGTACATTAAAAAAAAACTTGAAATTTGACTGTGAAATAATAGCAGTCAGTTTCCTTCACACGTGTGCGTTTCAGGGCCTGCCAGGGCACAGTTTCACACCAGTGCAACTCATATCTGATGTAACAGTAGTGTACATTAAAAAAACAAACTAGAAATTTGACTGTGAAATAATAGCAGTCAGTTTCCTTCACACGTGTGTGTTTAAGGGCCTGCCAGGGCACAGTGTCACACCAGTGCAACTCATATCTGGTGTAACAGTAGTGTACATTAAAAAAATCGAGAAATTTGACTGTGAAATAATAGCAGTCAGTTTCCTTCATGCGTGTGCGTTTCAGGGCCTGCCACGGCACAGTGTCACACCAGTGCATCTCATATCTGGTGTAACAATAGTGTACATTAAAAAAAAACCTAGAAATTTGACTGTAAAATAATAGCAGTCAGTTTCCTTCACGCGTTTGCATTTCAGGGCCTGCCAGGGCACAGTGTCACACCAGTGCAACTCATATCTGGCGTAACAGTAGAGTACATTAAAAAAAAACTTGAAATTTGACTGTGAAATAATAGCAGTCAGTTTCCTTCACGCGTGTGCGTTTCAGGGCCTGCCAGGGCACAGTTTCACACCAGTACAACTCATATCTGGTGTAACAGTAGTGTACATTAAAAAAAAAACTAGAAATTTGACTGTGAAATAATAGCAGTCAGTTTCCTTCACACGTGTGTGTTTAAGGGCCTGCCAGGGCACAGTTTCACACCAGTGCAACTCATATCTGGTGTAACAGTAGTGTACATTAAAAAAAAAATCTAGAAATTTGACTGTGAAATAATAGCAGTCAGTTTCCTTCATGCGTGTGCGTTTCAGGGCCTGCCACGGCACAGTGTCACACCAGTGCAACTCATATCAGGTGTAACAGTAGTGTACATTAAAAAAAAAACTAGAAATTTGACTGTGAAATAATAGCAGTCAGTTTCCTTCACGCGTGTGCGTTTCAGGGCCTGCCAGGGCACAGTGTCACACCAGTGCAACTCATATCTGGTGTAACAGTAGTGTACATTAAAAAAAAAATCTAGAAATTTGACTGTGAAATAATAGCAGTCAGTTTCCTTCATGCGTGTGCGTTTCAGGGCCTGCCACGGCACAGTGTCACACCAGTGCAACTCATATCAGGTGTAACAGTAGTGTACATTAAAAAAAAAACTAGAAATTTGACTGTGAAATAATAGCAGTCAGTTTTCTTCATGCGTGTGCATTTCAGGGCCTGCCAGGGCACAGTTTCACACCAGTGCAACTCATATCTGATGTAACAGTAGTGTACATTAAAACAAAAACTAGAAATTTGACTGTGAAATAATAGCAGTCAGTTTCCTTCACACGTGTGTGTTTAAGGGCCTGCCAGGGCACAGTGTCACACCAGTGCAACTCATATCTGGTTTAACAGTAGTGTACATTAAAAAAAAAATCTAGAAATTTGACTGTGAAATAATAGCAGTCAGTTTCCTTCATGCGTGTGCGTTTCAGGGCCTGCCACGGCACAGTGTTACACCAGTGCAACTCATATAAGGTGTAACAGTAGTGTACATTAAAAAAAAAACTAGAAATTTGACTGTGAAATAATAGCAGTCAGTTTCCTTCACGCGTGTGCGTTTCAGGGCCTGCCAGGGCACAGTTTCACACCAGTGCAACTCATATCTGATGTAACAGTAGTGTACATTAAAAAAAACTAGAAATTTGACTGTGAAATAATAGCAGTCAGTTTCCTTCACACGTGTGCGTTTCAGGGACTGCCAGGGCACAGTGTCACACCAGTGCAACTCACATCTGGTGTAACAGTAGTGTACATTAAAAAAAAAACCTAGAAATTTGACTGTGAAATAATAGCAGTCAGTTTCCTTCACGCATGTGCGTTTCAAGGCCTGCCAGGGCACAGTGTCACACCAGTGCAACTCATATCTGGTGTAACAGTAGTGTACATTAAAAAAAAATCTAGAAATTTGACTGTGAAATAATAGCAGTCAGTTTCCTTCACACGTGTGCATTTCAGGGCCTGCCAGGGCACAGTGTCACACCAGTGCAACTCATATCTGGTGTAACAGTAGTGTACATAAAAAAAAAAATAGAAATTTGACTGTGAAATAATAGCAGTTAGTTTCCTTCACGCGTGTGCGTTTCAGGGCCTGCCAGGGCACAGTGTCACACCAGTGCATCTCATATCTGGTGTAACAATAGTGTACATTAAAAAAAAACCTAGAAATTTGACTGTAAAATAATAGCAGTCAGTTTCCTTCACGCGTTTGCATTTCAGGGCCTGCCAGGGCACAGTGTCACACCAGTGCAACTCATATCTGGCGTAACAGTAGAGTACATTAAAAAAAAACTTGAAATTTGACTGTGAAATAATAGCAGTCAGTTTCCTTCACGCGTGTGCGTTTCAGGGCCTGCCAGGGCACAGTTTCACACCAGTACAACTCATATCTGGTGTAACAGTAGTGTACATTAAAAAAAAAAACTAGAAATTTGACTGTGAAATAATAGCAGTCAGTTTCCTTCACACGTGTGCGTTTAAGGGCCTGCCAGGGCACAGTGTCACACCAGTGCAACTCATATCTGGTGTAACAGTAGTGTACATTAAAAAAAAATCTAGAAATTTGACTGTGAAATAATAGCAGTCAGTTTCCTTCATGCGTGTGCGTTTCAGGGCCTGCCACGGCACAGTGTCACACCAGTGCAACTCATATCAGGTGTAACAGTAGTGTACATTAAAAAAAACCTAGAAATTTGACTGTGAAATAATAGCAGTCAGTTTCCTTCACACGTGTGTGTTTAAGGGCCTGCCAGGGCATAGTGTCACACCAGTGCAACTCATATCTGGTTTAACAGTAGTGTACATTAAAAAAAATTGAGAAATTTGACTGTGAAATAATAGCAGTCAGTTTCCTTCATGCGTGTGCATTTCAGGGCCTGCCACGGCACAGTGTCACACCAGTGCAACTCATATCAGGTGTAACAGTAGTGTACATTAAAAAAAAAACTAGAAATTTGACTGTGAAATAATAGCAGTCAGTTTCCTTCATGCGTTTGAGTTTCAGGACCTGCCAGGGCACAGTGTCACACCAGCGCAACTCATATCTGGTGTAACAGTAGTGTACATTAAAAAAAAACTAGAAATTTGACTGTGAAATAATAGCAGTCAGTTTCCTTCACGCGTGTGTGTTTCAGGGCCTGCCAGGGCACAGTGTCACACCAGTGCAACTCATATCTGGTGTAACAGTTGTGTATATTAAAAAAAAACTTGAAATTTGACTGTGAAATAATAGCAGTCAGTTTCCTTCACGCGTGTGCGTTTCAGGGCCTGCCAGGGCACAGTTTCACACCAGTGCAACTCATATCTGATGTAACAGTAGTGTCCATTAAAAAAAACTAGAAATTTGACTGTGAAATTATAGCAGTCAGTTTCCTTCACACGTGTGCGTTTCAGGGACTGCCAGGGCACAGTGTCACACCAGTGCAACTCACATCTGGTGTAACAGTAGTGTACATTAAAAAAAAACCTAGAAATTTGACTGTGAAATAATAGCAGTCAGTTTCCTTCACGCATGTGCATTTCAAGGCCTGCCAGGGCACAGTGTCACACCAGTGCAACTCATATCAGGTGTAACAGTAGTGTACATTAAAAAAAAAACTAGAAATTTGACTGTGAAATAATAGCAGTCAGTTTCCTTCACACGTGTGTGTTTAAGGGCCTGCCAGGGCACAGTGTCACACCAGTGCAACTCATATCTGGTTTAACAGTAGTGTACATTAAAAAAAATCGAGAAATTTGACTGTGAAATAATAGCAGTCAGTTTCCTTCATGCGTGTGCGTTTCAGGGCCTGCCACGGCACAGTGTCACACCAGTGCAACTCATATCAGGTGTAACAGTAGTGTACATTAAAAAAAAAACTAGAAATTTGACTGTGAAATAATAGCAGTCAGTTTCCTTCATGCGTGTGCGTTTCAGGACCTGCCAGGGCACAGTGTCACACCAGCGCAACTCATATCTGGTGTAACAGTAGTGTACATTAAAAAAAAAACTAGAAATTTGACTGTGAAATAATAGCAGTCAGTTTCCTTCACGCGTGTGTGTTTCAGGGCCTGCCAGGGCACAGTGTCACACCAGTGCAACTCATATCTGGTGTAACAGTTGTGTATATTAAAAAAAAACTTGAAATTTGACTGTGAAATAATAGCAGTCAGTTTCCTTCACGCGTGTGCGTTTCAGGGCCTGCCAGGGCACAGTTTCACACCAGTGCAACTCATATCTGATGTAACAGTAGTGTACATTAAAAAAAAACTAGAAATTTGACTGTGAAATTATAGCAGTCAGTTTCCTTCACACGTGTGCGTTTCAGGGACTGCCAGGGCACAGTGTCACACCAGTGCAACTCACATCTGGTGTAACAGTAGTGTACAATAAAAAAAAACCTAGAAATTTGACTGTGAAATAATAGCAGTCAGTTTCCTTCACGCATGTGCATTTCAAGGCCTGCCAGGGCACAGTGTCACACCAGTGCAACTCATATCTGGTGTAACAGTAGTGTACATTAAAAAAAACTAGAAATTTGACTGTGAAATAATAGCAGTCAGTTTCCTTCACACGTGTGCATTTCAGGGCCTGCCAGGGCACAGTGTCACACCAGTGCAACTCATATCTGGTGTAACAGTAGTGTACATTAAAAAAAAAACTAGAAATTTGACTGTGAAATAATAGCAGTTAGTTTCCTTCACGCGTGTGCATTTCAGGGCCTGCAAGGGCACAGTGTCACACCAGTGCATCTCATATCTGGTGTAACAATAGTGTACATTAAAAAAAAAACTAGAAATTTGACTGTAAAATAATAGCAGTCAGTTTCCTTCACGCGTTTGCATTTCAGGGCCTGCCAGGGCACAGTGTCCCACCAGTGCAACTCATATCTGGCGTAACAGTAGAGTACATTAAAAAAAAACTTGAAATTTGACTGTGAAATAATAGCAGTCAGTTTCCTTCATGCGTGTGCGTTTCAGGGCCTGCCAGGGCACAGTTTCACACCAGTACAACTCATATCTGGTGTAACAGTAGTGTACATTAAAAAAAAACTAGAAATTTGGCTGTGAAATAATAGCAGTCAGTTTCCTTCACACGTGTGCGTTTAAGGGCCTGCCAGGGCACAGTGTCACACCAGTGCAACTCATATCTGGTGTAACAGTAGTGTACATTAAAAAAAAAATCTAGAAATTTGACTGTGAAATAATAGCAGTCAGTTTCCTTCACGCGTGTGCGTTTCAGGGCCTGCCAGGGCACAGTGTCACACCAGTGCCACTCATATCTGGTGTAACAGTAGTGTACATTAAAAAAAAACTTGAAATTTGACTGTGAAATAATAGCAGTCATTTTCCTTCACGCGTGTGCGTTTCAGGGCCTGCCAGGGCACAGTTTCACACCAGTGCAACTCATATCTGATGTAACAGTAGTGTACATTAAAAAAACAAACTAGAAATTTGACTGTGAAATAATAGCAGTCAGTTTCCTTCACGCGTGTGCGTTTCAGGGCCTGCCAGGGCACAGTGTCACACCAGTGCCACTCATATCTGGTGTAACAGTAGTGTACATTAAAAAAAAAACTAGAAATTTGACTGTGAAATAATAGCAGTCAGTTTCCTTCACGCGTGTGCGTTTCAGGGCCTGCCAGGGCACAGTGTCACACCAGTGCCACTCATATCTGGTGTAACAGTAGTGTACATTAAAAAAAAACTTGAAATTTGACTGTGAAATAATAGCAGTCAGTTTCCTTCACGCGTGTGCGTTTCAGGGCCTGCCAGGGCACAGTTTCACACCAGTGCAACTCATATCTGATGTAACAGTAGTGTACATTAAAAAAACAAACTAGAAATTTGACTGTGAAATAATAGCAGTCAGTTTCCTTCACGCGTGTGCGTTTCAGGGCCTGCCAGGGCACAGTGTCACACCAGTGCCACTCATATCTGGTGTAACAGTAGTGTACATTAAAAAAAAACTTGAAATTTGACTGTGAAATAATAGCAGTCAGTTTCCTTCACGCGTGTGCGTTTCAGGGCCTGCCAGGGCACAGTGTCACACCAGTGCAACTCATATCTGGTGTAACAGTAGTGTACATTAAAAAAAATCGAGAAATTTGACTGTGAAATAATAGCAGTCAGTTTCCTTCACGCGTGTGCGTTTCAGGGCCTGCCACGGCACAGTGTCACACCAGTGCCACTCATATCTGGTGTAACAGTAGTGTACATTAAAAAAAAAACTAGAAATTTGACTGTGAAATAATAGCAGTCAGTTTCCTTCACGCGTGTGCGTTTCAGGGCCTGCCAGGGCACAGTGTCACACCAGTGCCACTCATATCTGGTGTAACAGTAGTGTACATTAAAAAAAAACTTGAAATTTGACTGTGAAATAATAGCAGTCAGTTTCCTTCACGCGTGTGCGTTTCAGGGCCTGCCAGGGCACAGTTTCACACCAGTGCAACTCATATCTGATGTAACAGTAGTGTACATTAAAAAAACAAACTAGAAATTTGACTGTGAAATAATAGCAGTCAGTTTCCTTCACGCGTGTGCGTTTCAGGGCCTGCCAGGGCACAGTGTCACACCAGTGCCACTCATATCTGGTGTAACAGTAGTGTACATTAAAAAAAAACTTGAAATTTGACTGTGAAATAATAGCAGTCAGTTTCCTTCACGCGTGTGCGTTTCAGGGCCTGCCAGGGCACAGTGTCACACCAGTGCAACTCATATCTGGTGTAACAGTAGTGTACATTAAAAAAAATCGAGAAATTTGACTGTGAAATAATAGCAGTCAGTTTCCTTCATGCGTGTGCGTTTCAGGGCCTGCCACGGCACAGTGTCACACCAGTGCATCTCATATCTGGTGTAACAATAGTGTACATTAAAAAAAAACCTAGAAATTTGACTGTAAAATAATAGCAGTCAGTTTCCTTCACGCGTTTGCATTTCAGGGCCTGCCAGGGCACAGTGTCACACCAGTGCAACTCATATCTGGCGTAACAGTAGAGTATATTAAAAAAAAACTTGAAATTTGACTGTGAAATAATAGCAGTCAGTTTCCTTCACGCGTGTGCGTTTCAGGGCCTGCCAGGGCACAGTTTCACACCAGTACAACTCATATCTGGTGTAACAGTAGTGTACATTAAAAAAAAAACTAGAAATTTGACTGTGAAATAATAGCAGTCAGTTTCCTTCACACGTGTGCGTTTAAGGGCCTGCCAGGGCACAGTGTCACACCAGTGCAACTCATATCTGGTGTAACAGTAGTGTACATTAAAAAAAAAATCTAGAAATTTGACTGTGAAATAATAGCAGTCAGTTTCCTTCATGCGTGTGCGTTTCAGGGCCTGCCACGGCACAGTGTCACACCAGTGCAACTCATATCAGGTGTAACAGTAGTGTACATTAAAAAAAAAACTAGAAATTTGACTGTGAAATAATAGCAGTCAGTTTCCTTCACGCGTGTGCGTTTCAGGGCCTGCCAGGGCACAGTGTCACACCAGTGCAACTCATATCTGGTGTAACAGTAGTGTACATTAAAAAAAAAATCTAGAAATTTGACTGTGAAATAATAGCAGTCAGTTTCCTTCATGCGTGTGCGTTTCAGGGCCTGCCACGGCACAGTGTCACACCAGTGCAACTCATATCTGGTGTAACAGTAGTGTACATTAAAAAAAAAACTAGAAATTTGACTGTGAAATAATAGCAGTCAGTTTTCTTCATGCGTGTGCATTTCAGGGCCTGCCAGGGCACAGTTTCACACCAGTGCAACTCATATCTGATGTAACAGTAGTGTACATTAAAACAAAAACTAGAAATTTGACTGTGAAATAATAGCAGTCAGTTTCCTTCACACGTGTGTGTTTAAGGGCCTGCCAGGGCACAGTGTCACACCAGTGCAACTCATATCTGGTGTAACAGTAGTGTACATTAAAAAAAAAATCTAGAAATTTGACTGTGAAATAATAGCAGTCAGTTTCCTTCATGCGTGTGCGTTTCAGGGCCTGCCACGGCACAGTGTCACACCAGTGCAACTCATATATGGTGTAACAGTAGTGTACATTAAAAAAAAAAACTAGAAATTTGACTGTGAAATAATAGCAGTCAGTTTCCTTCACACGTGTGCGTTTTAGGGACTGCCAGGGCACAGTGTCACACCAGTGCAACTCATATCTGATGTAACAGTAGTGTACATTAAAAAAAAACTAGAAATTTGACTGTGAAATAATAGCAGTCAGTTTCCTTCACACGTGTGCGTTTCAGGGACTGCCAGGGCACAGTGTCACACCAGTGCAACTCATATCTGGTGTAACAGTAGTGTACATTAAAAAAAAACCTAGAAATTTGACTGTGAAATAATAGCAGTCAGTTTCCTTCACGCATGTGCGTTTCAAGGCCTGCCAGGGCACAGTGTCACACCAGTGCAACTCATATCTGGTGTAACAATAGTGTACATTAAAAAAAAACTAGAAATTTGACTGTGAAATAATAGCAGTCAGTTTCCTTCACACGTGTGCATTTCAGGGCCTGCCAGGGCACAGTGTCACACCAGTGCAACTCATATCTGGTGTAACAGTAGTGTACATAAAAAAAAAAATAGAAATTTGACTGTGAAATAATAGCAGTTAGTTTCCTTCACGCGTGTGCGTTTCAGGGCCTGCCAGGGCACAGTGTCACACCAGTGCAACTCATATCTGGTGTAACAATAGTGTACATTAAAAAAAAACCTAGAAATTTGACTGTGAAAATAATAGCAGTCAGTTTCCTTCACGCGTTTGCATTTCAGGGCCTGCCAGGGCACAGTGTCACACCAGTGCAACTCATATCTGGTGTAACAGTAGAGTACATTAAAAAAAAACTTGAAATTTGACTGTGAAATAATAGCAGTCAGTTTCCTTCACGCGTGTGCGTTTCAGGGCCTGCCAGGGCACAGTTTCACACCAGTGCAACTCATATCTGATGTAACAGTAGTGTACATTAAAACAAAAACTAGAAATTTGACTGTGAAATAATAGCAGTCAGTTTCCTTCACACGTGTGTGTTTAAGGGCCTGCCAGGGCACAGTGTCACACCAGTGCAACTCATATCTGGTTTAACAGTAGTGTACATTAAAAAAAAAATCTAGAAATTTGACTGTGAAATAATAGCAGTCAGTTTCCTTCATGCGTGTGCGTTTCAGGGCCTGCCACGGCACAGTGTTACACCAGTGCAACTCATATAAGGTGTAACAGTAGTGTACATAAAAAAAAAAATAGAAATTTGACTGTGAAATAATAGCAGTTAGTTTCCTTCACGCGTGTGCGTTTCAGGGCCTGCCAGGGCACAGTGTCACACCAGTGCATCTCATATCTGGTGTAACAATAGTGTACATTAAAAAAAAACCTAGAAATTTGACTGTAAAATAATAGCAGTCAGTTTCCTTCACGCGTTTGCATTTCAGGGCCTGCCAGGGCACAGTGTCACACCAGTGCAACTCATATCTGGCGTAACAGTAGAGTACATTAAAAAAAAAACTTGAAATTTGACTGTGAAATAATAGCAGTCAGTTTCCTTCACGCGTGTGCATTTCAGGGCCTGCCAGGGCACAGTTTCACACCAGTGCAACTCATATCTGATGTAACAGTAGTGTACATTAAAACAAAAACTAGAAATTTGACTGTGAAATAATAGCAGTCAGTTTCCTTCACACGTGTGTGTTTAAGGGCCTGCCAGGGCACAGTGTCACACCAGTGCAACTCATATCTGGTTTAACAGTAGTGTACATTAAAAAAAAAATCTAGAAATTTGACTGTGAAATAATAGCAGTCAGTTTCCTTCATGCGTGTGCGTTTCAGGGCCTGCCACGGCACAGTGTCACACCAGTGCAACTCATATAAGGTGTAACAGTAGTGTACATTAAAAAAAAAAACTAGAAATTTGACTGTGAAATAATAGCAGTCAGTTTCCTTCACACGTGTGCGTTTCAGGGACTGCCAGGGCACAGTGTCACACCAGTGCAACTCATATCTGATGTAACAGTAGTGTACATTAAAAAAAAACTAGAAATTTGACTGTGAAATAATAGCAGTCAGTTTCCTTCACACGTGTGCGTTTCAGGGACTGCCAGGGCACAGTGTCACACCAGTGCAACTCACATCTGGTGTAACAGTAGTGTACATTAAAAAAAAACCTAGAAATTTGACTGTGAAATAATAGCAGTCAGTTTCCTTCACGCATGTGCGTTTCAGGGCCTGCCAGGGCACAGTGTCACACCAGTGCAACTCATATCTGGTGTAACAGTAGTGTACATTAAAAAAAAACTAGAAATTTGACTGTGAAATAATAGCAGTCAGTTTCCTTCACACGTGTGCATTTCAGGGCCTGCCAGGGCACAGTGTCACACCAGTGCAACTCATATCTGGTGTAACAGTAGTGTACATAAAAAAAAAAATAGAAATTTGACTGTGAAATAATAGCAGTTAGTTTCCTTCACGCGTGTGCGTTTCAGGGCCTGCCAGGGCACAGTGTCACACCAGTGCAACTCATATCTGGTGTAACAATAGTGTACATTAAAAAAAAAACCTAGAAATTTGACTGTAAAATAATAGCAGTCAGTTTCCTTCACGCGTTTGCATTTCAGGGCCTGCCAGGGCACAGTGTCACACCAGTGCAACTCATATCTGGCGTAACAGTAGAGTACATTAAAAAAAAACTTGAAATTTGACTGTGAAATAATAGCAGTCAGTTTCCTTCACGCGTGTGCGTTTCAGGGCCTGCCAGGGCACAGTTTCACACCAGTGCAACTCATATCTGGTGTAACAGTAGTGTACATTAAAAAAAAAACTAGAAATTTGACTGTGAAATAATAGCAGTCAGTTTCCTTCACACGTGTGCGTTTAAGGGCCTGCCAGGGCACAGTGTCACACCAGTGCAACTCATATCTGGTGTAACAGTAGTGTACATTAAAAAAAAATCTAGAAATTTGACTGTGAAATAATAGCAGTCAGTTTCCTTCACTGCGTGTGCGTTTCAGGGCCTGCCACGGCACAGTGTCACACCAGTGCAACTCATATCTGGTGTAACAGTAGTGTACATTAAAAAAAAAACTAGAAATTTGACTGTGAAATAATAGCAGTCAGTTTCCTTCACACGTGTGTGTTTAAGGGCCTGCCAGGGCACAGTGTCACACTAGTGCAACTCATATCTGGTGTAACAGTAGTGTACATTAAAAAAAAATTGAGAAATTTGACTGTGAAATAATAGCAGTCAGTTTCCTTCATGCGTGTGCGTTTCAGGGCCTGCCACGGCACAGTGTCACACCAGTGCAACTCATATCAGGTGTAACAGTAGTGTACATTAAAAAAAAAACTAGAAATTTGACTGTGAAATAATAGCAGTCAGTTTCCTTCATGCGTGTGCGTTTCAGGACCTGCCAGGGCACAGTGTCACACCAGTGCAACTCATATCTGGTGTAACAGTAGTGTATATTAAAAAAAAACTTGAAATTTGACAGTGAAATAATAGCAGTCAGTTTCCTTCACGCGTGTGCGTTTCAGGGCCTGCCAGGGCACAGTTTCACACCAGTGCAACTCATATCTGATGTAACAGTAGTGTACATTAAAAAAAACTAGAAATTTGACTGTGAAATTATAGCAGTCAGTTTCCTTCACACGTGTGCGTTTCAGGGACTGCCAGGGCACAGTGTCACACCAGTGCAACTCACATCTGGTGTAACAGTAGTGTACATTAAAAAAAAACCTAGAAATTTGACTGTGAAATAATAGCAGTCAGTTTCCTTCACGCAGTGTGCATTTCAAGGCCTGCCAGGGCACAGTGTCACACCAGTGCAACTCATATCTGGTGTAACAGTAGTGTACATTAAAAAAAACTAGAAATTTGACTGTGAAATAATAGCAGTCAGTTTCCTTCACACGAGTGCATTTCAGGGCCTGCCAGGGCACAGTGTCACACCAGTGCAACTCATATCTGGTGTAACAGTAGTGTACATTAAAAAAAAACTTGAAATTTGACTGTGAAATAATAGCAGTCAGTTTTCTTCATGCGTGTGCATTTCAGGGCCTGCCAGGGCACAGTTTCACCCCAGTGCAACTCATATCTGATGTAACAGTAGTGTACATTAAAACAAAAACTAGAAATTTGACTGTGAAATAATAGCAGTCAGTTTCCTTCACACGTGTGTGTTTAAGGGCCTGCCAGGGCACAGTGTCACACCAGTGCAACTCATATCTGGTTTAACAGTAGTGTACATTAAAAAAAAAATCTAGAAATTTGACTGTGAAATAATAGCAGTCAGTTTCCTTCATGCGTGTGCGTTTCAGGGCCTGCCACGGCACAGTGTTACACCAGTGCAACTCATATAAGGTGTAACAGTAGTGTACATTAAAAAAAAACCTAGAAATTTGACTGTGAAATAATAGCAGTCAGTTTCCTTCACGCGTGTGCGTTTCAGGGCCTGCCAGGGCACAGTGTCACACCAGTGCAACTCATATCTGGTGTAACAGTAGTGTACATTAAAAAAAAAACTTGAAATTTGACTGTGAAATAATAGCAGTCAGTTTCCTTCACGCGTGTGCGTCTCAGGGCCTGCCAGGGCACAGTTTCACACCAGTGAAACTCATATCTGATGTAACAGTAGTGTACATTAAAAAAAAACTAGAAATTTGACTGTGAAATAATAGCAGTCAGTTTCCTTCACACGTGTGCGTTTCAGGGACTGCCAGGGCACAGTGTCACACCAGTGCAACTCACATCTGGTGTAACAGTAGTGTACATTAAAAAAAACCTAGAAATTTGACTGTGAAATAATAGCAGTCAGTTTCCTTCACGCATGTGCGTTTCAAGGCCTGCCAGGGCACAGTGTCACACCAGTGCAACTCATATCTGGTGTAAGAGTAGTGTACATTTAAAAAAAAATAGAAATTTGACTGTGAAATAATAGCAGTCAGTTTCCTTCACACGTGTGCATTTCAGGGCCTGCCAGGGCACAGTGTCACACCAGTGCAACTCATATCTGGTGTAACAGTAGTGTACATTAAAAAAAAACTAGAAATTTGACTGTGAAATAATAGCAGTTAGTTTCCTTCACGCGTGTGCGTTTCAGGGCCTGCCAGGGCACAGTGTCACACCAGTGCATCTCATATCTGGTGTAACAATAGTGTACATTAAAAAAAAACCTAGAAATTTGACTGTAAAATAATAGCAGTCAGTTTCCTTCACGCGTTTGCATTTCAGGGCCTGCCAGGGCACAGTGTCACACCAGTGCAACTCATATCTGGCGTAACAGTAGAGTACATTAAAAAAAAACTCGAAATTTGACTGTGAAATAATAGCAGTCAGTTTCCTTCACGCGTGTGCGTTTCAGGGCCTGCCAGGGCACAGTTTCACACCAGTACAACTCATATCTGGTGTAACAGTAGTGTACATTAAAAAAAAAACTAGAAATTTGACTGTGAAATAATAGCAGTCAGTTTCCTTCACACGTGTGCGTTTAAGGGCCTGCCAGGGCACAGTGTCACACCAGTGCAACTCATATCTGGTGTAACAGTAGTGTACATTAAAAAAAAATCTAGAAATTTGACTGTGAAATAATAGCAGTCAGTTTCCTTCATGCGTGTGCGTTTCAGGGCCTGCCACGGCACAGTGTCACACAAGTGCAACTCATATCAGGTGTAACAGTAGTGTACATTAAAAAAAAAACTAGAAATTTGACTGTGAAATAATAGCAGTCAGTTTCCTTCACACGTGTGTGTTTAAGGGCCTGCCAGGGCACAGTGTCACACCAGTGCAACTCATATCTGGTTTAACAGTAGTGTACATTAAAAAAAAATCGAGAAATTTGACTGTGAAATAATAGCAGTCAGTTTCCTTCATGCGTGTGCGTTTCAGGGCCTGCCACGGCACAGTGTCACACCAGTGCAACTCATATCAGGTGTAACAGTAGTGTACATTAAAAAAAAACTAGAAATTTGACTGTGAAATAATAGCAGTCAGTTTCCTTCATGCGTGTGCATTTCAGGACCTGCCAGGGCACAGTGTCACACCAGCGCAACTCATATCTGGTGTAACAGTAGTGTACATTAAAAAAAAACCTAGAAATTTGACTGTGAAATAATAGCAGTCAGTTTCCTTCACGCGTGTGTGTTTCAGGGCCTGCCAGGGCACAGTGTCACACCAGTGCAACTCATATCTGGTGTAACAGTTGTGTATATTAAAAAAAAACTTGAAATTTGACTGTGAAATAATAGCAGTCAGTTTCCTTCACGCGTGTGCGTTTCAGGGCCTGCCAGGGCACAGTTTCACACCAGTGCAACTCATATCTGATGTAACAGTAGTGTACATTAAAAAAAACTAGAAATTTGACTGTGAAATTATAGCAGTCAGTTTCCTTCACACGTGTGCGTTTCAGGGACTGCCAGGGCACAGTGTCACACCAGTGCAACTCACATCTGGTGTAACAGTAGTGTACAATAAAAAAAAAACTAGAAATTTGACTGTGAAATAATAGCAGTCAGTTTCCTTCACGCATGTGCATTTCAAGGCCTGCCAGGGCACAGTGTCACACCAGTGCAACTCATATCTGGTGTAACAGTAGTGTACATTAAAAAAAAACTAGAAATTTGACTGTGAAATAATAGCAGTCAGTTTCCTTCACACGTGTGCATTTCAGGGCCTGCCAGGGCAAAGTGTCACACCAGTGCAACTCATATCTGGTGTAACAGTAGTGTACATTAAAAAAAAAACTAGAAATTTGACTGTGAAATAATAGCAGTTAGTTTCCTTCACGCGTGTGCATTTCAGGGCCTGCAAGGGCACAGTGTCACACCAGTGCATCTCATATCTGGTGTAACAATAGTGTACATTAAAAAAAAAACTAGAAATTTGACTGTAAAATAATAGCAGTCAGTTTCCTTCACGCGTTTGCATTTCAGGGCCTGCCAGGGCACAGTGTCCCACCAGTGCAACTCATATCTGGCGTAACAGTAGAGTACATTAAAAAAAAACTTGAATTTTGACTGTGAAATAATAGCAGTCAGTTTCCTTCACGCGTGTGCGTTTCAGGGCCTGCCAGGGCACAGTTTCACACCAGTACAACTCATATCTGGTGTAACAGTAGTGTACATTAAAAAAAAACTAGAAATTTGGCTGTGAAATAATAGCAGTCAGTTTCCTTCACACGTGTGCGTTTAAGGGCCTGCCAGGGCACAGTGTCACACCAGTGCAACTCATATCTGGTGTAACAGTAGTGTACATTAAAAAAAAATCTAGAAATTTGACTGTGAAATAATAGCAGTCAGTTTCCTTCATGCGTGTGCGTTTCAGGGCCTGCCACGGCACAGTGTCACACCAGTGCAACTCATATCAGGTGTAACAGTAGTGTACATTAAAAAAAAAACTAGAAATTTGACTGTGAAATAATAGCAGTCAGTTTCCTTCACGCGTGTGCGTTTCAGGGCCTGCCAGGGCACAGTGTCACACCAGTGCCACTCATATCTGGTGTAACAGTAGTGTACATTAAAAAAAAACTTGAAATTTGACTGTGAAATAATAGCAGTCAGTTTCCTTCACGCGTGTGCGTTTCAGGGCCTGCCAGGGCACAGTTTCACACCAGTGCAACTCATATCTGATGTAACAGTAGTGTACATTAAAAAAACAAACTAGAAATTTGACTGTGAAATAATAGCAGTCAGTTTCCTTCACGCGTGTGCGTTTCAGGGCCTGCCAGGGCACAGTGTCACACCAGTGCCACTCATATCTGGTGTAACAGTAGTGTACATTAAAAAAAAACTTGAAATTTGACTGTGAAATAATAGCAGTCAGTTTCCTTCACGCGTGTGCGTTTCAGGGCCTGCCAGGGCACAGTTTCACACCAGTGCAACTCATATCTGATGTAACAGTAGTGTACATTAAAAAAACAAACTAGAAATTTGACTGTGAAATAATAGCAGTCAGTTTCCTTCACACGTGTGTGTTTAAGGGCCTGCCAGGGCACAGTGTCACACCAGTGCAACTCATATCTGGTGTAACAGTAGTGTACATTAAAAAAAATCGAGAAATTTGACTGTGAAATAATAGCAGTCAGTTTCCTTCATGCGTGTGCGTTTCAGGGCCTGCCACGGCACAGTGTCACACCAGTGCATCTCATATCTGGTGTAACAATAGTGTACATTAAAAAAAAACCTAGAAATTTGACTGTAAAATAATAGCAGTCAGTTTCCTTCACGCGTTTGCATTTCAGGGCCTGCCAGGGCACAGTGTCACACCAGTGCAACTCATATCTGGAGTAACAGTAGTGTACATTAAAAAAAAACTTGAAATTTGACTGTGAAATAATAGCAGTCAGTTTCCTTCACGCGTGTGCGTTTCAGGGCCTGCCAGGGCACAGTTTCACACCAGTACAACTCATATCTGGTGTAACAGTAGTGTACATTAAAAAAAAAACTAGAAATTTGACTGTGAAATAATAGCAGTCAGTTTCCTTCACACGTGTGCGTTTAAGGGCCTGCCAGGGCACAGTGTCACACCAGTGCAACTCATATCTGGTGTAACAGTAGTGTACATTAAAAAAAAAATCTAGAAATTTGACTGTGAAATAATAGCAGTCAGTTTCCTTCATGCGTGTGCGTTTCAGGGCCTGCCACGGCACAGTGTCACACCAGTGCAACTCATATCAGGTGTAACAGTAGTGTACATTAAAAAAAAAACTAGAAATTTGACTGTGAAATAATAGCAGTCAGTTTCCTTCACACGTGTGTGTTTAAGGGCCTGCCAGGGCACAGTGTCACACTAGTGCAACTCATATCTGGTTTAACAGTAGTGTACATTAAAAAAAATTGAGAAATTTGACTGTGAAATAATAGCAGTCAGTTTCCTTCATGCGTGTGCGTTTCAGGGCCTGCCACGGCACAGTGTCACACCAGTGCAACTCATATCAGGTGTAACAGTAGTGTACATTAAAAAAAAAACTAGAAATTTGACTGTGAAATAATAGCAGTCAGTTTCCTTCATGCGTGTGCGTTTCAGGACCTGCCAGGGCACAGTGTCACACCAGTGCAACTCATATCTGGTGTAACAGTTGTGTATATTAAAAAAAAACTTGAAATTTGACAGTGAAATAATAGCAGTCAGTTTCCTTCACGCGTGTGCGTTTCAGGGCCTGCCAGGGCACAGTTTCACACCAGTGCAACTCATATCTGATGTAACAGTAGTGTACATTAAAAAAAACTAGAAATTTGACTGTGAAATTATAGCAGTCAGTTTCCTTCACACGTGTGCGTTTCAGGGACTGCCAGGGCACAGTGTCACACCAGTGCAACTCACATCTGGTGTAACAGTAGTGTACATTAAAAAAAAACCTAGAAATTTGACTGTGAAATAATAGCAGTCAGTTTCCTTCACGCATGTGCATTTCAAGGCCTGCCAGGGCACAGTGTCACACCAGTGCAACTCATATCTGGTGTAACAGTAGTGTACATTAAAAAAAACTAGAAATTTGACTGTGAAATAATAGCAGTCAGTTTCCTTCACACGAGTGCATTTCAGGGCCTGCCAGGGCACAGTGTCACACCAGTGCAACTCATATCTGGTGTAACAGTAGTGTACATTAAAAAAAAACTTGAAATTTGACTGTGAAATAATAGCAGTCAGTTTTCTTCATGCGTGTGCATTTCAGGGCCTGCCAGGGCACAGTTTCACCCCAGTGCAACTCATATCTGATGTAACAGTAGTGTACATTAAAACAAAAACTAGAAATTTGACTGTGAAATAATAGCAGTCAGTTTCCTTCACACGTGTGTGTTTAAGGGCCTGCCAGGGCACAGTGTCACACCAGTGCAACTCATATCTGGTTTAACAGTAGTGTACATTAAAAAAAAAATCTAGAAATTTGACTGTGAAATAATAGCAGTCAGTTTCCTTCATGCGTGTGCGTTTCAGGGCCTGCCACGGCACAGTGTTACACCAGTGCAACTCATATAAGGTGTAACAGTAGTGTACATTAAAAAAAAACCTAGAAATTTGACTGTGAAATAATAGCAGTCAGTTTCCTTCACGCGTGTGCGTTTCAGAGCCTGCCAGGGCACAGTGTCACACCAGTGCAACTCATATCTGGTGTAACAGTAGTGTACATTAAAAAAAAACTTGAAATTTGACTGTGAAATAATAGCAGTCAGTTTCCTTCACGCGTGTGCGTCTCAGGGCCTGCCAGGGCACAGTTTCACACCAGTGAAACTCATATCTGATGTAACAGTAGTGTACATTAAAAAAAAACTAGAAATTTGACTGTGAAATAATAGCAGTCAGTTTCCTTCACACGTGTGCGTTTCAGGGACTGCCAGGGCACAGTGTCACACCAGTGCAACTCACATCTGGTGTAACAGTAGTGTACATTAAAAAAAACCTAGAAATTTGACTGTGAAATAATAGCAGTCAGTTTCCTTCACGCATGTGCGTTTCAAGGCCTGCCAGGGCACAGTGTCACACCAGTGCAACTCATATCTGGTGTAAGAGTAGTGTACATTTAAAAAAAAATAGAAATTTGACTGTGAAATAATAGCAGTCAGTTTCCTTCACACGTGTGCATTTCAGGGCCTGCCAGGGCACAGTGTCACACCAGTGCAACTCATATCTGGTGTAACAGTAGTGTACATTAAAAAAAAAATAGAAATTTGACTGTGAAATAATAGCAGTTAGTTTCCTTCACGCGTGTGCGTTTCAGGGCCTGCCAGGGCACAGTGTCACACCAGTGCATCTCATATCTGGTGTAACAATAGTGTACATTAAAAAAAAACCTAGAAATTTGACTGTAAAATAATAGCAGTCAGTTTCCTTCACGCGTTTGCATTTCAGGGCCTGCCAGGGCACAGTGTCACACCAGTGCAACTCATATCTGGCGTAACAGTAGAGTACATTAAAAAAAAACTTGAAATTTGACTGTGAAATAATAGCAGTCAGTTTCCTTCACGCGTGTGCGTTTCAGGGCCTGCCAGGGCACAGTTTCACACCAGTACAACTCATATCTGGTGTAACAGTAGTGTACATTAAAAAAAAAACTAGAAATTTGACTGTGAAATAATAGCAGTCAGTTTCCTTCACACGTGTGCGTTTAAGGGCCTGCCAGGGCACAGTGTCACACCAGTGCAACTCATATCTGGTGTAACAGTAGTGTACATTAAAAAAAAATCTAGAAATTTGACTGTGAAATAATAGCAGTCAGTTTCCTTCATGCGTGTGCGTTTCAGGGCCTGCCACGGCACAGTGTCACACAAGTGCAACTCATATCAGGTGTAACAGTAGTGTACATTAAAAAAAAAACTAGAAATTTGACTGTGAAATAATAGCAGTCAGTTTCCTTCACACGTGTGTGTTTAAGGGCCTGCCAGGGCACAGTGTCACACCAGTGCAACTCATATCTGGTTTAACAGTAGTGTACATTAAAAAAAATCGAGAAATTTGACTGTGAAATAATAGCAGTCAGTTTCCTTCATGCGTGTGCGTTTCAGGGCCTGCCACGGCACAGTGTCACACCAGTGCAACTCATATCAGGTGTAACAGTAGTGTACATTAAAAAAAAACTAGAAATTTGACTGTGAAATAATAGCAGTCAGTTTCCTTCATGCGTGTGCATTTCAGGACCTGCCAGGGCACAGTGTCACACCAGCGCAACTCATATCTGGTGTAACAGTAGTGTACATTAAAAAAAAACCTAGAAATTTGACTGTGAAATAATAGCAGTCAGTTTCCTTCACGCGTGTGTGTTTCAGGGCCTGCCAGGGCACAGTGTCACACCAGTGCAACTCATATCTGGTGTAACAGTTGTGTATATTAAAAAAAAACTTGAAATTTGACTGTGAAATAATAGCAGTCAGTTTCCTTCACGCGTGTGCGTTTCAGGGCCTGCCAGGGCACAGTTTCACACCAGTGCAACTCATATCTGATGTAACAGTAGTGTACATTAAAAAAAACTAGAAATTTGACTGTGAAATTATAGCAGTCAGTTTCCTTCACACGTGTGCGTTTCAGGGACTGCCAGGGCACAGTGTCACACCAGTGCAACTCACATCTGGTGTAACAGTAGTGTACAATAAAAAAAAAACTAGAAATTTGACTGTGAAATAATAGCAGTCAGTTTCCTTCACGCATGTGCATTTCAAGGCCTGCCAGGGCACAGTGTCACACCAGTGCAACTCATATCTGGTGTAACAGTAGTGTACATTAAAAAAAACTAGAAATTTGACTGTGAAATAATAGCAGTCAGTTTCCTTCACACGTGTGCATTTCAGGGCCTGCCAGGGCAAAGTGTCACACCAGTGCAACTCATATCTGGTGTAACAGTAGTGTACATTAAAAAAAAAACTAGAAATTTGACTGTGAAATAATAGCAGTTAGTTTCCTTCACGCGTGTGCATTTCAGGGCCTGCAAGGGCACAGTGTCACACCAGTGCATCTCATATCTGGTGTAACAATAGTGTACATTAAAAAAAAAACTAGAAATTTGACTGTAAAATAATAGCAGTCAGTTTCCTTCACGCGTTTGCATTTCAGGGCCTGCCAGGGCACAGTGTCCCACCAGTGCAACTCATATCTGGCGTAACAGTAGAGTACATTAAAAAAAAACTTGAATTTTGACTGTGAAATAATAGCAGTCAGTTTCCTTCACGCGTGTGCGTTTCAGGGCCTGCCAGGGCACAGTTTCACACCAGTACAACTCATATCTGGTGTAACAGTAGTGTACATTAAAAAAAAACTAGAAATTTGGCTGTGAAATAATAGCAGTCAGTTTCCTTCACACGTGTGCGTTTAAGGGCCTGCCAGGGCACAGTGTCACACCAGTGCAACTCATATCTGGTGTAACAGTAGTGTACATTAAAAAAAAATCTAGAAATTTGACTGTGAAATAATAGCAGTCAGTTTCCTTCATGCGTGTGCGTTTCAGGGCCTGCCACGGCACAGTTTCACACCAGTGCAACTCATATCTGATGTAACAGTAGTGTACATTAAAAAAACAAACTAGAAATTTGACTGTGAAATAATAGCAGTCAGTTTCCTTCACGCGTGTGCGTTTCAGGGCCTGCCAGGGCACAGTGTCACACCAGTGCCACTCATATCTGGTGTAACAGTAGTGTACATTAAAAAAAAACTTGAAATTTGACTGTGAAATAATAGCAGTCAGTTTCCTTCACGCGTGTGCGTTTCAGGGCCTGCCAGGGCACAGTTTCACACCAGTGCAACTCATATCTGATGTAACAGTAGTGTACATTAAAAAAACAAACTAGAAATTTGACTGTGAAATAATAGCAGTCAGTTTCCTTCACACGTGTGTGTTTAAGGGCCTGCCAGGGCACAGTGTCACACCAGTGCAACTCATATCTGGTGTAACAGTAGTGTACATTAAAAAAAATCGAGAAATTTGACTGTGAAATAATAGCAGTCAGTTTCCTTCATGCGTGTGCGTTTCAGGGCCTGCCACGGCACAGTGTCACACCAGTGCATCTCATATCTGGTGTAACAATAGTGTACATTAAAAAAAAACCTAGAAATTTGACTGTAAAATAATAGCAGTCAGTTTCCTTCACGCGTTTGCATTTCAGGGCCTGCCAGGGCACAGTGTCACACCAGTGCAACTCATATCTGGCGTAACAGTAGAGTACATTAAAAAAAAACTTGAAATTTGACTGTGAAATAATAGCAGTCAGTTTCCTTCACGCGTGTGCGTTTCAGGGCCTGCCAGGGCACAGTTTCACACCAGTACAACTCATATCTGGTGTAACAGTAGTGTACATTAAAAAAAAAACTAGAAATTTGACTGTGAAATAATAGCAGTCAGTTTCCTTCACACGTGTGCGTTTAAGGGCCTGCCAGGGCACAGTGTCACACCAGTGCAACTCATATCTGGTGTAACAGTAGTGTACATTAAAAAAAAAATCTAGAAATTTGACTGTGAAATAATAGCAGTCAGTTTCCTTCATGCGTGTGCGTTTCAGGGCCTGCCACGGCACAGTGTCACACCAGTGCAACTCATATCAGGTGTAACAGTAGTGTACATTAAAAAAAAAAACTAGAAATTTGACTGTGAAATAATAGCAGTCAGTTTCCTTCACGCGTGTGCGTTTCAGGGCCTGCCAGGGCACAGTGTCACACCAGTGCCACTCATATCTGGTGTAACAGTAGTGTACATTAAAAAAAAACTTGAAATTTGACTGTGAAATAATAGCAGTCAGTTTCCTTCACGCGTGTGCGTTTCAGGGCCTGCCAGGGCACAGTTTCACACCAGTGCAACTCATATCTGATGTAACAGTAGTGTACATTAAAAAAACAAACTAGAAATTTGACTGTGAAATAATAGCAGTCAGTTTCCTTCACACGTGTGTGTTTAAGGGCCTGCCAGGGCACAGTGTCACACCAGTGCAACTCATATCTGGTGTAACAGTAGTGTACATTAAAAAAAAATCGAGAAATTTGACTGTGAAATAATAGCAGTCAGTTTCCTTCATGCGTGTGCGTTTCAGGGCCTGCCACGGCACAGTGTCACACCAGTGCAACTCATATCTGGTGTAACAGTAGTGTACTTTAAAAAAAAAAACTAGAAATTTGACTGTGAAATAATAGCAGTCAGTTTCCTTCACGCGTGTGCGTTTCAGGACCTGCCAGGGCACAGTGTCACACCAGCGCAACTCATATCTGGTGTAACAGTAGTGTACATTAAAAAAAAACTTGAAATTTGACTGTGAAATAATAGCAGTCAGTTTTCTTCATGCGTATGCGTTTCAGGGCCTGCCAGGGCACAGTTTCACACCAGTGCAACTCATATCTGATGTAACAGTAGTGTACATTAAAAAAAAAACTTGAAATTTGACTGTGAAATAATAGCAGTCAGTTTCCTTCACACGTGTGTGTTTAAGGGCCTGCCAGGGCACAGTGTCACACCAGTGCAACTCACATCTGGTGTAACAGTAGTGTACATTAAAAAAAAACCCTAGAAATTTGACTGTGAAATAATAGCAGTCAGTTTCCTTCACGCATGTGCGTTTCAAGGCCTGCCAGGGCACAGTGTCACACCAGTGCAACTCATATCTGGTGTAACAGTAGTGTACATTAAAAAAAAAATAGAAATTTGACTGTGAAATAATAGCAGTCAGTTTTCTTCACACATGTGCATTTCAGGGCCTGCCAGGGCACAGTGTCACACCAGTGCAACTCATATCTGGTGTAACAGTAGTGTACATTAAAAAAAAAACTAGAAATTTGACTGTGAAATAATAGCAGTTAGTTTCCTTCACGCGTGTGCATTTCAGGGCCTGCCAGGGCACAGTGTCACACCAGTGCATCTCATATTTGGTGTAACAATAGTGTACATTAAAAAAAAACTTGAAATTTGACTGTGAAATAATAGCAGTCAGTTTCCTTCACGCGTGTGCGTTTCAGGGCCTGCCAGGCACAGTTTCACACCAGTGCAACTCATATCTGGTGTAACAGTAGTGTACATTAAAAAAAATCTAGAAATTTGACTGTGAAATAATTGCAGTCAGTTTCCTTCACACGTGTGCGTTTAAGGGCCTGCCAGGGCACAGTGTCACACTAGTGCAACTCATATCTGGTGTAACAGTAGTGTACATTAAAAAAAAATCTAGAAATTTGACTGTGAAATAATAGCAGTCAGTTTCCTTCCTGCGTGTGCGTTTCAGGGCCTGCCACGGCACAGTGTCACACCAGTGCAACTCATATCAGGTGTAACAGTAGTGTACATTAAAAAAAAAACTAGAAATTTGGAGGCGGAGCAAGCGACCGACAAAGATGGCCGCTAAACACTAGGGCTCTTAAAACAAGCCGAGAGCTACCAAAAATATCTCACGCTCTTCAGCACTTTACTGAATTATAGAGGTACCACCAGATTTTGGAACAACGCAGGACTACATAAACGTCCTTCTAAACTCACATTGACCCATCCCGACGGAGATCTGCAATACGGCGGAGCACGGAGGGCCCAGGCATGTGAGGCAGTGAGCTTGCGATCCCCGAGTCAGAGCTCATCTACTATTCCAACTCCCCTCTCGCCGACGAACTGAGTTATAACACTCACTACAAAAGAAGCAACACAGCCAAAGATACCTACAGCAGGCGAAGGCTTTTCACAGACATTTCGGAAGGCCGCAGTACCGGAGAGCCGAAGCTCCGCTCCGGCGTGCAAGTGACAACTGCCATGATAACAGAAGCAGGCCTGTTTCAACTACCGGTAAGCGAACTTGCAAGATCGAAGTAATTTCATGATTCTAAAGGAACTGGGATGTGAGGCAAGAGGGGTGAAGTTGACAAATAACGGAGATTTTATGCAGATGATATAACAATAAGTTTATAAAGCATGGCAAGGAAACTTCTTCCCCTACTAAATTAGACTGTAGTGGGCTGGGAAAACAAAACAGTATACAGTCAAGAGACAAGTTAGTACACACATTTGAAGGCCGGAGAAGACTCATAGCTTTGCTCAGAAGGCATGTATCAAATTGCTTCTGATTATACCGCCCCATAAAGAAATGGATTACTAACATATAACAATATATCGCAAAGAAGACATGAGCATTATAGAGGACTGATTTCACTCATATATCCGTCAACATATGGCCTTTGCTCAAGAGACAGAGCTTTAGAGAAATATTTGCCGTTTTACCAAGATCAGAACTGTCTCCCTTAGACCTGAACTCAAGCCTCACTACGCAGAGACTATACTGTTCTAGCAGACCTATCAGTACATTTTGAAAAAGTTTGGATCATTTCCTTCTGCCTATATTACAGCAGACAACGATATATCACAACCTGGCCCTAAGTATAAACAACACACGGGAAAGACCATAAGAAGATACACAGTATAGCTGTGCAGCAGAGCCTAGCCTCAATCCCCTTCCCTTTCCCGCTGTCTTCAATGTCACCGGGTCATACCCTCTCTCCTTTTTCCACGATCACTCTATGTGAGTAAAATCCCCGGGATTGGGGCCTACCTAATTAATTACCTGTGGTAAATTCAATCTTCTTTAACTTAACCAATTCACCTAATCGAGAAAATGTTGCAAAGAAAGTTGGGAAAACCAGACAAACCACAGAAAGTATCTCAAAGATCGCAAGAAGCTGTCAGTACCTTCTTTAAACAAGCAGATAAAAATAAACTAAAAATGGCACGACCCCCCCACACCCCTCTGCCCCAGAAGATAGAGAGGATAGCACTGATACTTCCAGAGGGTCCACGCCTGAAGCTCAGGAAACAGTTACCGATCCCCCTATTACCTATAAGGCCATTAAAGCTTTAATAGACCAGGTCAAAACTTGCATAAAGGAGGAATGTGCCGACCTGAAAAAAGAAATTACAGACTTGAACCACAGAGTTGACTCACTTGAGGAACATGAATACGTATTCTCTCAGAAAATGGCGGACCTGACTACTAAAGTCTCACACCAACACCAAGATCTCACAGAAATAGAGAACAAACTGGACGACCTCGAAAATCGCACCAGACGACAAAACCTGCGTTTTCGTGGCATTCCTGAAACAGTGCAAAACAATGAAATACGTGAATTTCTCTTCTCAGAAATGGCTGCGTCAGAAGATATGGATCTGACAAATGTTGTTCTAGATAGGGCTCATAGGGCTCTACGCCCTAAACCTGATGAAAACTCTCCACCCAGAGACATTATTGTAAGATTCCAGAATTACCAGCACCGTGAAGATATATACAATTTATCCAG
The DNA here is from genome assembly GCF_027579735.1 of Bombina bombina. Taxonomy (NCBI): domain Eukaryota; kingdom Metazoa; phylum Chordata; class Amphibia; order Anura; family Bombinatoridae; genus Bombina; species Bombina bombina. Next base: position 490,446,003 of record NC_069502.1, read on the forward strand.
AAAACAACACACAGTGTCTTATCAAGGCTACCGTATACAGATCTACCAAGATTTATCCATAAGGACATTACAAAAAAGAAGAGAATTTGCAACCTTAACACTTCACCTTAGGCAACTCAAGATCCCTTACAGATGGGGATTCCCCACCTCAGTGATTACCACCAAAAACGGGAAAAGATTTGAATGCCGAGACCTTCTTGACGCTGACCACTTCTGCCAAATGCTAGGGATTCCTGTCCTAATTGGAAACCCAGAACTACCACCTCAAAACTCCTTGTTGGGGACACTGGCCCCCAAACAACAGAGGAAAATTGGGCCGGCAAAAACCACAAGTTACCTCAAGAGGAAGCAAACCAACCCGGCAGACTCAGATCTGACACAACCAGGGTGACCAAACCAGGTAACTCTGTATTACACCAATCGGCAAGCTAAGTCCCGTGTATTTAACAAGGCGGGCTCTGTTATATTTGAGCTTGGACTTGGACTATAACCACTGATAAGCAGAAGCCGACTGACACTCCGTAGAAAGCGGCAAGTATACTGTTAGGAGATGTTTTTCTGGACTGTACTCAATCCAATTGTTTTAATGTATAAGTCGTTTATTCTGATGTCCTTGTAGCTTAAACACAGTGGCGAGTTTAGATCACCACTATCGTACCACAAAAGTTCCTGAAATGTAATGTTTATTTTTTGTTTTTTTTGTTGTTACATGCTTAACCTAGATTATTCTTGTTGTGCTGAATATAAAATATGCAATATAAGTAGCTACTAGGCTTGTCAACCTGCCTCACCTATTGAAAGTTTTTCAAGTTTGTAAGTTATTGAATTTATATATACTTCCACACTACTACCTGTGAACGTAACAGACACTTAAACAACTAAGACTTGTCCACAAATCACAGTTTAGTACTTTTGCTTTGACCCCCCCTAAGTTTCCTTTCCTTCCTTTTTTCCCTTTTTCTACCTCCCTTTGTCTTTTCTCAGGAACCAACTAAAAAGAGAGATCTCCCCAACCCAAACACTAGACTATAGATCTTACATGACAAAAATGAATACCATTTCTGTTGCAAGCCAAAATGTAAAGGGGTTTCTATCCGCTGAAAAGCGCTCCATAGCTTACTTTGACTTCCATAAAAAGGGGATTGATGTGATTATGCTTCAAGAAACCCACTTTAAGAGACGAAGGGAACCTCGTTTAGCTGAGCGCTATTTTGATAAACACTTTTTTAGTTCAGGGTTGAGTAAAAAAAATGGAGTATGTATTTCAATCAATCGCAATGTCCCCTTCGAACTAATCCAGAAACATACAGACAAAGAGGGGAGACTGCTAATTTTGGTGGGACGGTGCTATGGCTCCTTAATTACCTTGGTCAATGTCTATGCCCCTAACAGACCTACCCCCAGGTTCTATAAATCAATCATCAACTCCATCTTGGATGTCTCCAAAGGCCCAATTATATTAGGTGGGGACCTTAACTTTACCATGCACCCTTCTGTAGATAATTCCACGGGGAAGTCATATCTCAGCAACAGAATACTAAAAGCTAACTGCGCTGCTCTTCAATCTATCTCTCTATTTGACACCTGGAGAATAGCTCACCCCACACAGAAAGACTACACATTTTTCTCCCACCCACAACACTCCTACTCCAGACTAGACTACATTTTCTGTAGCCAGTCGCTCTTAACTAACCTAGTCCAATCTAAAATATCACATACCTCATGGTCGGATCACAGCATGGTCTTATCCACCTTCCAATGGCATACTAAACCAATAAATACATTAAATTGGAGACTGGATGAAACCATTCTGACGAACCATGCTGCAATAGATGAACTGATTAAGGCAACAGATGAATTTTTTCTTGATAACAAACCTGAAGATACATCAGCAGGAAATAACTGGGAAACATATAAGTGTTATATCAGGGGGTTTCTTATAAAACATACGGCTAAGCTACGGAAAATGAGGAGGGCTCGGATGACATCCCTAACTGACACTCTGACCACAGCAGATAGGATACATAAGAATGACCCGACCTCGACTCAAAAACTTGCAGACCTTACATCAGCCAGAGAAAGTCTAAATAAATTTCTAATTCAAAGAGCACATCTAAGGGCCTTAACCACTAAAGCCAAATTTTATGCAGACAGTAACAAGGCTGGACGCCTTCTAGCAAGGTCTCTTAAAAGACAACAATATAAATCATTTATTAGAACTATTTCACATCCCTCTGGCAAAATGGTCAGTAGACATGAAGAAATAGCGGATACATTTGTATCCTATTACACTAAGCTATACAACCTTCACCCCAACACCTCTCAAGAAGTTAACAATAAAATTGCACACTACCTCCACACTATAGAGACCCCTAAAATATCAGAGGATGATAACCGCATACTAGAAGCTCCCATAACAAACCTAGAAATAATGAATACCATTAAAGCACTCCCTAATGGGAAATCTCCCGGACCAGATGGCCTATCGGCTAAATTTTATTAACTGCTTCAACCGCAACTATGCCCTCCTTTATATACATTATTTACATCAATAGACAAGGGAGAAACTTTTTCTAAATCTTTACTAGAGGCCACAATCACAGTGATTCCAAAGGCAGGCAAGGTAGGAACCCTGGCGGGCAACTATAGACCCATATCACTCTTGAACATTGATATAAAGATATATGCTAAGATACTGGCGAACCGCCTCAATATGATCCTACCCAAGATTATACATCCAGATCAAGTGGGGTTTGTCAGGGGCAGGGAAGCTAAGGATAATACAATTAGAGTTCTGCACTCTCTACTGACTGCACACAATGACAAAACACCTCTCACGCTTCTTTCAACAGACGCTGAGAAAGCCTTCGACAGGGTCAGCTGGCAATTTATGTGGGGGGCACTGTCGAGGTTTGGATTTTCTGAGGCTTTTGTAGATAGGATCCAAGCGCTATATTCTCACCCTCAAGCTAGAGTACGAGTCAATGGAACTCTATCCCACCCTTTCCCAATTACTAACGGAACCCGCCAGGGTTGCCCCTTGTCGCCACTTTTATTTGCTATAACCATCAAAATTCTGGCTATTAAAATAAGAGACAATAATGACATATTAGGCATACACTTTAATCAAATTCACCAAAAATGCTTACTATTTGCTGACGACGTGATCTTCACCCTACGGGCCCCCTCTACTACATTACCAGCTTTGTTACAAACCTTGAACGAATATGGACAGGTATCGAACTTCTCCATTAATATGGAGAAGTCCGGAATCATGCTACTGAACTCACCTAAAAGTGACAGAGACTTTGTTAACCAACAGACATCTTTCCAGATCGTTGATAAATTAAAATACTTAGGATTGATAATCCCACATAATCACTATGACTTATTCCAAAATAATTACATCTGCCTCCAAAACTCGGTAAAGACATTACTGGAAGGGTGGCACAGGCAGGGTCACCTGTCATGGATAGGGAGAATTAATACTATAAAAATGATGATAATTCCAAAATATCTATTCCTATTCCAGACATTGCCGATGGCCCTGCCGATCTCATACTTAAAAACCCAACAGAGTATGCTTAATTCATTTATCTGGTCCTACAAGAAGCCTAGAGTATCCCAACAGACACTATATATGTCTAAAGCAGACGGTGGACTCAACGCCCCTAATCTCTTAAACTACTATAGAGCAACACACTTGACCAGAGTAATCTCCTGGTCTCACTCTAATAGCTCAGCACTATGGGTGCAAATAGAAAATTCTCTCTTGGGGGCTAAACCTATGAGAGATATAGCATGGCTCCCCAAAGCTCACAGACCACCGCAAGCATATCAAAACACATACATTAAAGCTACTTTAGACGTCTGGGACTATGTGATAACGCATAATGCAGGAATCTCCACCCCAATATCACCTCTTACTCCTCTGTTGCAAAACCAGATTTTTTTGAAGGACCCATCCTTTTCCCATACACACACAGAAGAGCATTTAAAAAACCTACCGATTTACCTCATGGTAGAATCAGGAGGGATCAAAGACAGACTAAAACTACAAGAGGAATTAGGCTCACCCTTCCATAGCTGGTACCCTTATATGCAGATAAGACATGCACTATCCGACAACACTTACCAATCTAACGTATTTAGACCACTGACCACGTTTGAGAAACTATGTGTTAATTCTGATATTAAAAAAGCATGCTTGTCAACAGCTTATAAACTGTTACGAAACTCTTTCCCAGACCAACGCCCTTCCTTCATTGGGAAATGGGAATCTGAATTGTTAGAAAATTTTACGGATGAGGACTGGAGAAATAGCTTTATAAGGACACACTCCGCCTCTACTTCGCTGTTAATATCTGAGTCGAACTATAAAATACTCGCCAGATGGTATCTGACACCCCAACGACTTAGATATATTTACCCTACTACCCCATCGTCTTGTTGGAGACGTTGTGGAGGTCAAGGTACCATAACTCATATCTGGTGGGACTGCCCTCTCTTATCCGACTTTTGGCGCAAGACAGAACAATGCATTAATAAAATTCTAGGTCTAGACATCTCCCTGAACCCGAAACTCATCTTACTCAATGTTCTCCCACACTTACATTGCATATACCGCACAAGGCTCCTCCAACTGATGTTGACATGTGCAAAGAGATTGATACCCAGACTGTGGAAGACCCAAAAGACCCCGACACACACACAGTGGGTGGATGAGGTAAAACATATACTAGAGTTAGAAAAACAACATTATTACTATGTGGGAAAACGAGAGTTCTTTGCCGATATGTACTTCATCTGGGAACAAGGCCTTTATAATCTGAATATCTAAAGGTGCATCAACATTCCTGATTTTATAGACCCCTCTTCACTTATATAAAATCTCTACTTATACCCTCTCTTCTTCTTTTCCTTCCCCTTCCACCCCCCTTTCACCCCTCCCGTCTTGGCTAGGAGTATCAGTACTGGACAATATCTTATCAAATAACAGAAAACAATAATTTTGATGTCTTTTTTGTTCAATTTAATGTTATTTTTTTTCTTATATTTTTCCCGCAAAGTATGGAAGATGTTTACAGTTAAGATAATGAATGATGATAAATATTGCTGTATTTAAAAGATGTTTCACTTGTTGAAAATAACCATTTCTTTTTGATGTAATGTTGTGAAACTAAAAAACCAATAAAAACTATTGAATCAAAAAAAAAAACTAGAAATTTGACTGTGAAATAATAGCAGTCAGTTTCCTTCACGCGTGTGCGTTTCAGGGCCTGCCAGGGCACAGTGTCACACCAGTGCAACTCATATCTGGTGTAACAGTAGTGTACATTAAAAAAAACCTAGAAATTTGACTGTGAAATAATAGCAGTCAGTTTCCTTCACGCATGTGCGTTTCAAGGCCTGCCAGGGCACAGTGTCACACCAGTGCAACTCATATCTGGTGTAACAGTAGTGTACATTAAAAAAAAAATAGAAATTTGACTGTGAAATAATAGCAGTCAGTTTCCTTCACACGTGTGCATTTCAGGGCCTGCCAGGGCACAGTGTCACACCAGTGCAACTCATATCTGGTGTAACAGTAGTGTACATTAAAAAAAAAATAGAAATTTGACTGTGAAATAATAGCAGTTAGTTTCCTTCACGCGTGTGCGTTTCAGGGCCTGCCAGGGCACAGTGTCACACCAGTGCATCTCATATCTGGTGTAACAATAGTGTACATTAAAAAAAAAACCTAGAAATTTGACTGTAAAATAATAGCAGTCAGTTTCCTTCACGCGTTTGCATTTCAGGGCCTGCCAGGGCACAGTGTCACACCAGTGCAACTCATATCAGGTGTAACAGTAGTGTACATTAAAAAAAAAACTAGAAATTTGACTGTGAAATAATAGCAGTCAGTTTCCTTCATGCGTGTGCGTTTCAGGGCCTGCCACGGCTCAGTGTCACACCAGTGCAACTCATATCAGGTGTAACAGTAGTGTACATTAAAAAAAAAAACTAGAAATTTGACTGTGAAATAATAGCAGTCAGTTTCCTTCACGCGTGTGCGTTTCAGGGCCTGCCAGGGCACAGTGTCACACCAGTGCCACTCATATCTGGTGTAACAGTAGTGTACATTAAAAAAAAAACTTGAAATTTGACTGTGAAATAATAGCAGTCAGTTTCCTTCACGCGTGTGCGTTTCAGGGCCTGCCAGGGCACAGTTTCACACCAGTGCAACTCATATCTGATGTAACAGTAGTGTACATTAAAAAAACAAACTAGAAATTTGACTGTGAAATAATAGCAGTCAGTTTCCTTCACACGTGTGTGTTTAAGGGCCTGCCAGGGCACAGTGTCACACCAGTGCAACTCATATCTGGTGTAACAGTAGTGTACATTAAAAAAAAATCGAGAAATTTGACTGTGAAATAATAGCAGTCAGTTTCCTTCATGCGTGTGCGTTTCAGGGCCTGCCACGGCACAGTGTCACACCAGTGCAACTCATATCTGGTGTAACAGTAGTGTACTTTAAAAAAAAAACTAGAAATTTGACTGTGAAATAATAGCAGTCAGTTTCCTTCACGCGTGTGCGTTTCAGGACCTGCCAGGGCACAGTGTCACACCAGCGCAACTCATATCTGGTGTAACAGTAGTGTACATTAAAAAAAAACTTGAAATTTGACTGTGAAATAATAGCAGTCAGTTTTCTTCATGCGTATGCGTTTCAGGGCCTGCCAGGGCACAGTTTCACACCAGTGCAACTCATATCTGATGTAACAGTAGTGTACATTAAAAAAAAAACTTGAAATTTGACTGTGAAATAATAGCAGTCAGTTTCCTTCACACGTGTGTGTTTAAGGGCCTGCCAGGGCACAGTGTCACACCAGTGCAACTCACATCTGGTGTAACAGTAGTGTACATTAAAAAAAACCCTAGAAATTTGACTGTGAAATAATAGCAGTCAGTTTCCTTCACGCATGTGCGTTTCAAGGCCTGCCAGGGCACAGTGTCACACCAGTGCAACTCATATCTGGTGTAACAGTAGTGTACATTAAAAAAAAAATAGAAATTTGACTGTGAAATAATAGCAGTCAGTTTTCTTCACACATGTGCATTTCAGGGCCTGCCAGGGCACAGTGTCACACCAGTGCAACTCATATCTGGTGTAACAGTAGTGTACATTAAAAAAAAAACTAGAAATTTGACTGTGAAATAATAGCAGTTAGTTTCCTTCACGTGTGTGCATTTCAGGGCCTGCCAGGGCACAGTGTCACACCAGTGCATCTCATATTTGGTGTAACAATAGTGTACATTAAAAAAAAACTTGAAATTTGACTGTGAAATAATAGCAGTCAGTTTCCTTCACGCGTGTGCGTTTCAGGGCCTGCCAGGGCACAGTTTCACACCAGTGCAACTCATATCTGGTGTAACAGTAGTGTACATTAAAAAAAATCTAGAAATTTGACTGTGAAATAATTGCAGTCAGTTTCCTTCACACGTGTGCGTTTAAGGGCCTGCCAGGGCACAGTGTCACACTAGTGCAACTCATATCTGGTGTAACAGTAGTGTACATTAAAAAAAAATCTAGAAATTTGACTGTGAAATAATAGCAGTCAGTTTCCTTCATGCGTGTGCGTTTCAGGGCCTGCCACGGCACAGTGTCACACCAGTGCAACTCATATCAGGTGTAACAGTAGTGTACATTAAAAAAAAAACTAGAAATTTGGAGGCGGAGCAAGCGACCGACAAAGATGGCCGCTAAACACTAGGGCTCTTAAAACAAGCCGAGAGCTACCAAAAATATCTCACGCTCTTCAGCACTTTACTGAATTATAGAGGTACCACCAGATTTTGGAACAACGCAGGACTACATAAACGTCCTTCTAAACTCACATTGACCCATCCCGACGGAGATCTGCAATACGGCGGAGCACGGAGGGCCCAGGCATGTGAGGCAGTGAGCTTGCGATCCCCGAGTCAGAGCTCATCTACTATTCCAACTCCCCTCTCGCCGACGAACTGAGTTATAACACTCACTACAAAAGAAGCAACACAGCCAAAGATACCTACAGCAGGCGAAGGCTTTTCACAGACATTTCGGAAGGCCGCAGTACCGGAGAGCCGAAGCTCCGCTCCGGCGTGCAAGTGACAACTGCCATGATAACAGAAGCAGGCCTGTTTCAACTACCGGTAAGCGAACTTGCAAGATCGAAGTAATTTCATGATTCTAAAGGAACTGGGATGTGAGGCAAGAGGGGTGAAGTTGACAAATAACGGAGATTTTATGCAGATGATATAACAATAAGTTTATAAAGCATGGCAAGGAAACTTCTTCCCCTACTAAATTAGACTGTAGTGGGCTGGGAAAACAAAACAGTATACAGTCAAGAGACAAGTTAGTACACACATTTGAAGGCCGGAGAAGACTCATAGCTTTGCTCAGAAGGCATGTATCAAATTGCTTCTGATTATACCGCCCCATAAAGAAATGGATTACTAACATATAACAATATATCGCAAAGAAGACATGAGCATTATAGAGGACTGATTTCACTCATATATCCGTCAACATATGGCCTTTGCTCAAGAGACAGAGCTTTAGAGAAATATTTGCCGTTTTACCAAGATCAGAACTGTCTCCCTTAGACCTGAACTCAAGCCTCACTACGCAGAGACTATACTGTTCTAGCAGACCTATCAGTACATTTTGAAAAAGTTTGGATCATTTCCTTCTGCCTATATTACAGCAGACAACGATATATCACAACCTGGCCCTAAGTATAAACAACACACGGGAAAGACCATAAGAAGATACACAGTATAGCTGTGCAGCAGAGCCTAGCCTCAATCCCCTTCCCTTTCCCGCTGTCTTCAATGTCACCGGGTCATACCCTCTCTCCTTTTTCCACGATCACTCTATGTGAGTAAAATCCCCGGGATTGGGGCCTACCTAATTAATTACCTGTGGTAAATTCAATCTTCTTTAACTTAACCAATTCACCTAATCGAGAAAATGTTGCAAAGAAAGTTGGGAAAACCAGACAAACCACAGAAAGTATCTCAAAGATCGCAAGAAGCTGTCAGTACCTTCTTTAAACAAGCAGATAAAAATAAACTAAAAATGGCACGACCCCCCCACACCCCTCTGCCCCAGAAGATAGAGAGGATAGCACTGATACTTCCAGAGGGTCCACGCCTGAAGCTCAGGAAACAGTTACCGATCCCCCTATTACCTATAAGGCCATTAAAGCTTTAATAGACCAGGTCAAAACTTGCATAAAGGAGGAATGTGCCGACCTGAAAAAAGAAATTACAGACTTGAACCACAGAGTTGACTCACTTGAGGAACATGAATACGTATTCTCTCAGAAAATGGCGGACCTGACTACTAAAGTCTCACACCAACACCAAGATCTCACAGAAATAGAGAACAAACTGGACGACCTCGAAAATCGCACCAGACGACAAAACCTGCGTTTTCGTGGCATTCCTGAAACAGTGCAAAACAATGAAATACGTGAATTTCTCTTCTCAGAAATGGCTGCGTCAGAAGATATGGATCTGACAAATGTTGTTCTAGATAGGGCTCATAGGGCTCTACGCCCTAAACCTGATGAAAACTCTCCACCCAGAGACATTATTGTAAGATTCCAGAATTACCAGCACCGTGAAGATATATACAATTTATCCAGAAAACAACACACAGTGTCTTATCAAGGCTACCGTATACAGATCTACCAAGATTTATCCATAAGGACATTACAAAAAAGAAGAGAATTTGCAACCTTAACACTTCACCTTAGGCAACTCAAGATCCCTTACAGATGGGGATTCCCCACCTCAGTGATTACCACCAAAAACGGGAAAAGATTTGAATGCCGAGACCTTCTTGACGCTGACCACTTCTGCCAAATGCTAGGGATTCCTGTCCTAATTGGAAACCCAGAACTACCACCTCAAAACTCCTTGTTGGGGACACTGGCCCCCAAACAACAGAGGAAAATTGGGCCGGCAAAAACCACAAGTTACCTCAAGAGGAAGCAAACCAACCCGGCAGACTCAGATCTGACACAACCAGGGTGACCAAACCAGGTAACTCTGTATTACACCAATCGGCAAGCTAAGTCCCGTGTATTTAACAAGGCGGGCTCTGTTATATTTGAGCTTGGACTTGGACTATAACCACTGATAAGCAGAAGCCGACTGACACTCCGTAGAAAGCGGCAAGTATACTGTTAGGAGATGTTTTTCTGGACTGTACTCAATCCAATTGTTTTAATGTATAAGTCGTTTATTCTGATGTCCTTGTAGCTTAAACACAGTGGCGAGTTTAGATCACCACTATCGTACCACAAAAGTTCCTGAAATGTAATGTTTATTTTTTGTTTTTTTTGTTGTTACATGCTTAACCTAGATTATTCTTGTTGTGCTGAATATAAAATATGCAATATAAGTAGCTACTAGGCTTGTCAACCTGCCTCACCTATTGAAAGTTTTTCAAGTTTGTAAGTTATTGAATTTATATATACTTCCACACTACTACCTGTGAACGTAACAGACACTTAAACAACTAAGACTTGTCCACAAATCACAGTTTAGTACTTTTGCTTTGACCCCCCCTAAGTTTCCTTTCCTTCCTTTTTTCCCTTTTTCTACCTCCCTTTGTCTTTTCTCAGGAACCAACTAAAAAGAGAGATCTCCCCAACCCAAACACTAGACTATAGATCTTACATGACAAAAATGAATACCATTTCTGTTGCAAGCCAAAATGTAAAGGGGTTTCTATCCGCTGAAAAGCGCTCCATAGCTTACTTTGACTTCCATAAAAAGGGGATTGATGTGATTATGCTTCAAGAAACCCACTTTAAGAGACGAAGGGAACCTCGTTTAGCTGAGCGCTATTTTGATAAACACTTTTTTAGTTCAGGGTTGAGTAAAAAAAATGGAGTATGTATTTCAATCAATCGCAATGTCCCCTTCGAACTAATCCAGAAACATACAGACAAAGAGGGGAGACTGCTAATTTTGGTGGGACGGTGCTATGGCTCCTTAATTACCTTGGTCAATGTCTATGCCCCTAACAGACCTACCCCCAGGTTCTATAAATCAATCATCAACTCCATCTTGGATGTCTCCAAAGGCCCAATTATATTAGGTGGGGACCTTAACTTTACCATGCACCCTTCTGTAGATAATTCCACGGGGAAGTCATATCTCAGCAACAGAATACTAAAAGCTAACTGCGCTGCTCTTCAATCTATCTCTCTATTTGACACCTGGAGAATAGCTCACCCCACACAGAAAGACTACACATTTTTCTCCCACCCACAACACTCCTACTCCAGACTAGACTACATTTTCTGTAGCCAGTCGCTCTTAACTAACCTAGTCCAATCTAAAATATCACATACCTCATGGTCGGATCACAGCATGGTCTTATCCACCTTCCAATGGCATACTAAACCAATAAATACATTAAATTGGAGACTGGATGAAACCATTCTGACGAACCATGCTGCAATAGATGAACTGATTAAGGCAACAGATGAATTTTTTCTTGATAACAAACCTGAAGATACATCAGCAGGAAATAACTGGGAAACATATAAGTGTTATATCAGGGGGTTTCTTATAAAACATACGGCTAAGCTACGGAAAATGAGGAGGGCTCGGATGACATCCCTAACTGACACTCTGACCACAGCAGATAGGATACATAAGAATGACCCGACCTCGACTCAAAAACTTGCAGACCTTACATCAGCCAGAGAAAGTCTAAATAAATTTCTAATTCAAAGAGCACATCTAAGGGCCTTAACCACTAAAGCCAAATTTTATGCAGACAGTAACAAGGCTGGACGCCTTCTAGCAAGGTCTCTTAAAAGACAACAATATAAATCATTTATTAGAACTATTTCACATCCCTCTGGCAAAATGGTCAGTAGACATGAAGAAATAGCGGATACATTTGTATCCTATTACACTAAGCTATACAACCTTCACCCCAACACCTCTCAAGAAGTTAACAATAAAATTGCACACTACCTCCACACTATAGAGACCCCTAAAATATCAGAGGATGATAACCGCATACTAGAAGCTCCCATAACAAACCTAGAAATAATGAATACCATTAAAGCACTCCCTAATGGGAAATCTCCCGGACCAGATGGCCTATCGGCTAAATTTATTAACTGCTTCAACCGCAACTATGCCCTCCTTTATATACATTATTTACATCAATAGACAAGGGAGAAACTTTTTCTAAATCTTTACTAGAGGCCACAATCACAGTGATTCCAAAGGCAGGCAAGGTAGGAACCCTGGCGGGCAACTATAGACCCATATCACTCTTGAACATTGATATAAAGATATATGCTAAGATACTGGCGAACCGCCTCAATATGATCCTACCCAAGATTATACATCCAGATCAAGTGGGGTTTGTCAGGGGCAGGGAAGCTAAGGATAATACAATTAGAGTTCTGCACTCTCTACTGACTGCACACAATGACAAAACACCTCTCACGCTTCTTTCAACAGACGCTGAGAAAGCCTTCGACAGGGTCAGCTGGCAATTTATGTGGGGGGGCACTGTCGAGGTTTGGATTTTCTGAGGCTTTTGTAGATAGGATCCAAGCGCTATATTCTCACCCTCAAGCTAGAGTACAAGTCAATGGAACTCTATCCCACCCTTTCCCAATTACTAACGGAACCCGCCAGGGTTGCCCCTTGTCGCCACTTTTATTTGCTATAACCATCAAAATTCTGGCTATTAAAATAAGAGACAATAATGACATATTAGGCATACACTTTAATCAAATTCACCAAAAATGCTTACTATTTGCTGACGACGTGATCTTCACCCTACGGGCCCCCTCTACTACATTACCAGCTTTGTTACAAACCTTGAACGAATATGGACAGGTATCGAACTTCTCCATTAATATGGAGAAGTCCGGAATCATGCTACTGAACTCACCTAAAAGTGACAGAGACTTTGTTAACCAACAGACATCTTTCCAGATCGTTGATAAATTAAAATACTTAGGATTGATAATCCCACATAATCACTATGACTTATTCCAAAATAATTACATCTGCCTCCAAAACTCGGTAAAGACATTACTGGAAGGGTGGCACAGGCAGGGTCACCTGTCATGGATAGGGAGAATTAATACTATAAAAATGATGATAATTCCAAAATATCTATTCCTATTCCAGACATTGCCGATGGCCCTGCCGATCTCATACTTAAAAACCCAACAGAGTATGCTTAATTCATTTATCTGGTCCTACAAGAAGCCTAGAGTATCCCAACAGACACTATATATGTCTAAAGCAGACGGTGGACTCAACGCCCCTAATCTCTTAAACTACTATAGAGCAACACACTTGACCAGAGTAATCTCCTGGTCTCACTCTAATAGCTCAGCACTATGGGTGCAAATAGAAAATTCTCTCTTGGGGGCTAAACCTATGAGAGATATAGCATGGCTCCCCAAAGCTCACAGACCACCGCAAGCATATCAAAACACATACATTAAAGCTACTTTAGACGTCTGGGACTATGTGATAACGCATAATGCAGGAATCTCCACCCCAATATCACCTCTTACTCCTCTGTTGCAAAACCAGATTTTTTTGAAGGACCCATCCTTTTCCCATACACACACAGAAGAGCATTTAAAAAACCTACCGATTTACCTCATGGTAGAATCAGGAGGGATCAAAGACAGACTAAAACTACAAGAGGAATTAGGCTCACCCTTCCATAGCTGGTACCCTTATATGCAGATAAGACATGCACTATCCGACAACACTTACCAATCTAACGTATTTAGACCACTGACCACGTTTGAGAAACTATGTGTTAATTCTGATATTAAAAAAGCATGCTTGTCAACAGCTTATAAACTGTTACGAAACTCTTTCCCAGACCAACGCCCTTCCTTCATTGGGAAATGGGAATCTGAATTGTTAGAAAATTTTACGGATGAGGACTGGAGAAATAGCTTTATAAGGACACACTCCGCCTCTACTTCGCTGTTAATATCTGAGTCGAACTATAAAATACTCGCCAGATGGTATCTGACACCCCAACGACTTAGATATATTTACCCTACTACCCCATCGTCTTGTTGGAGACGTTGTGGAGGTCAAGGTACCATAACTCATATCTGGTGGGACTGCCCTCTCTTATCCGACTTTTGGCGCAAGACAGAACAATGCATTAATAAAATTCTAGGTCTAGACATCTCCCTGAACCCGAAACTCATCTTACTCAATGTTCTCCCACACTTACATTGCATATACCGCACAAGGCTCCTCCAACTGATGTTGACATGTGCAAAGAGATTGATACCCAGACTGTGGAAGACCCAAAAGACCCCGACACACACACAGTGGGTGGATGAGGTAAAACATATACTAGAGTTAGAAAAACAACATTATTACTATGTGGGAAAACGAGAGTTCTTTGCCGATATGTACTTCATCTGGGAACAAGGCCTTTATAATCTGAATATCTAAAGGTGCATCAACATTCCTGATTTTATAGACCCCTCTTCACTTATATAAAATCTCTACTTATACCCTCTCTTCTTCTTTTCCTTCCCCTTCCACCCCCCTTTCACCCCTCCCGTCTTGGCTAGGAGTATCAGTACTGGACAATATCTTATCAAATAACAGAAAACAATAATTTTGATGTCTTTTTTGTTCAATTTAATGTTATTTTTTTTCTTATATTTTTCCCGCATATATGGAAGATGTTTACAGTTAAGATAATGAATGATGATAAATATTGCTGTATTTAAAAGATGTTTCACTTGTTGAAAATAACCATTTCTTTTTGATGTAATGTTGTGAAACTAAAAAACCAATAAAAACTATTGAATCAAAAAAAAAAAACTAGAAATTTGACTGTGAAATAATAGCAGTCAGTTTCCTTCACGCGTGTGCGTTTCAGGGCCTGCCAGGGCACAGTGTCACACCAGTGCCACTCATATCTGGTGTAACAGTAGTGTACATTAAAAAAAAACTAGAAATTTGACTGTGAAAAAATAGCAGTCAGTTTCCTTCACGCGTGTGCATTTCAGGGCCTACCAGGACACAGTGTCACACCAGTGTAACTCATATCTGGTGTAACATTAGTGTACATTAAAAAAAAAAAAAACTAGAAATTTGACTGTGAAATAATAGCAGTCAGTTTCCTTCACACGTGTGCGTTTCAGGGCCTGCCAGGGCACAGTGTCACACCAGTGCAACTCATATCTGGTGTAACAGTAGTGTACATTTAAAAAAAACTAGAAATTTGACTGTGAAATAATAGCAGTCAGTTTCCTTCACGCGTGTGCATTTCAGGGCCTGCCAGGGCACAGTTTCACACCAGTACAACTCATATCTGGTGTAACATTAGTGTACATTAAAAAAAAAAACTAGAAATTTGACTGTGAAATAATAGCAGTCAGTTACCTTCACGCGTTAGCGGTACAGGGCCTGCCAGGGCACAGTGTCACACCAGTGCAACTCATATCTGGTGTAACAGTAGTGTACATTAAAAAAAAATCTAGAAATTTGACTGTGAAATAATAGCAGTCAGTTTCCTTCATGCGGTGTGCGTTTCAGGGCCTGCCACGGCACAGTGTCACACCAGTGCAACTCATATCAGGTTGTAACAGTAGTGTACATTAAAAAAAAAAAACTAGAAATTTGACTGTGAAATAATAGCAGTCAGTTTCCTTCACGCGTGTGCGTTTCAGGGCCTGCCCAGGGCACAGTGTCACACCAGTGCCACTCATATCTGGTGTATCAGTAGTGTACATTAAAAAAAAACTTGAAATTTGACTGTGAAATAATAGCAGTCAGTTTCCTTCACGCGTGTGCGTTTCAGGGCCTGCCAGGGCACAGTTTCACACCAGTGCCAACTCATATCTGATGTAACAGTAGTGTACATTAAAAAAACAAACTAGAAATTTTGACTGTGAAATAATAGCAGTCAGTTTCCTTCACACGTGTGTGTTTAAGGGCCTGCCAGGGCACAGTGTCACACCAGTGCAACTCATATCTGGTTGTAACAGTAGTGTACATTAAAAAAAAAAATCGAGAAATTTGACTGTGAAATAATAGCAGTCAGTTTCCCTTCATGCGGTGTGCGTTTCAGGGCCTGCCACGGCACAGTGTCCACACCAGTGCAACTCATATCTGGTGTAACAGTAGTGTACTTTAAAAAAAAAAACTAGAAATTTGACTGTGAAATAATAGCAGTCAGTTTCCTTCACGCGTGTGCGTTTCAGGACCTGCCAGGGCACAGTGTCACCCAGCGCAACTCATATCTGGTGTAACAGTAGTGTACATTAAAAAAAAAACTTGAAATTTGACTGTGAAATAATAGCAGTCAGTTTTCTTCATGCGTATGCGTTCAGGGCCCTGCCAGGGCACAGTTTCACACCAGTGCAACTCATATCTGATGTAACAGTAGTGTACATTAAAAAAAAAACTTGAAATTTGACTGTGAAATAATAGCAGTCAGTTTCCTTCACACGTGTGTGTTTAAGGGCCTGCCAGGGCACAGTGTCACACCAGTGCAACTCACATCTGGTGTAACAGTAGTGTACATTAAAAAAAAACCTAGAAATTTGACTGTGAAATAATAGCAGTCAGTTTCCTTCACGCATGTGCGTTTCAAGGCCTGCCAGGGCACAGTGTCACACCAGTGCAACTCATATCTGGTGTAACAGTAGTGTACATTAAAAAAAAAATAGAAATTTGACTGTGAAATAATAGCAGTCAGTTTTCTTCACACATGTGCATTTCAGGGCCTGCCAGGGCACAGTGTCCACACCAGTGCAACTCATATCTGGTGTAACAGTAGTGTACATTAAAAAAAAAACTAGAAATTTGACTGTGAAATAATAGCAGTTAGTTTCCTTCACGCGTGTGCATTTCAGGGCCTGCCAGGGCACAGTGTCACACCAGTGCATCTCATATTTGGTGTAACAATAGTGTACATTAAAAAAAAACTTGAAATTTGACTGTGAAATAATAGCAGTCAGTTCCTTCACGCGTGTGCGTTTCAGGGCCTGCCAGGCACAGTTTCACACCAGTGCAACTCATATCTGGTGTAACAGTAGTGTACATTAAAAAAAATCTAGAAATTTGACTGTGAAATAATTGCAGTCAGTTTCCTTCACCACGTGTGCGTTTAAGGGCCTGCCAGGGCACAGTGTCACACTAGTGCAACTCATATCTGGTGTAACAGTAGTGTACATTAAAAAAAAATCTAGAAATTTGACCTGTGAAATAATAGCAGTCAGTTTCCTTCCTGCGTGTGCGTTTCAGGGCCTGCCACGGCACAGTGTCACACCAGTGCAACTCATATCAGGTGTAACAGTAGTGTACATTAAAAAAAAAACTAGAAATTTGGAGGCGGAGCAAGCGACCGACAAAGATGGCCGCTAAACACTAGGGCTCTTAAAACAAGCCGAGAGCTACCAAAAATATCTCACGCTCTTCAGCACTTTACTGAATTATAGAGGTACCACCAGATTTTGGAACAACGCAGGACTACATAAACGTCCTTCTAAACTCACATTGACCCATCCCGACGGAGATCTGCAATACGGCGGAGCACGGAGGGCCCAGGCATGTGAGGCAGTGAGCTTGCGATCCCCGAGTCAGAGCTCATCTACTATTCCAACTCCCCCTCTCGCCGACGAACTGAGTTATAACACTCACTACAAAAGAAGCAACACAGCCAAAGATACCTACAGCAGGCGAAGGCTTTTCACAGGACATTTCGGAAGGCCGCTAGTACGGAGAGCCGAAGCTCCGCTCCGGCGTGCAAGTGACAACTGCCATGATAACAGAAGCAGGCCTGTTTCAACTACCGGTAAGCGAACTTGCAAGATCGAAGTAATTTCATGATTCTAAAGGAACTGGGATGTGAGGCAAGAGGGGTGAAGTTGACAAATAACGGAGATTTTATGCAGATGATATAACAATAAGTTTATAAAGCATGGCAAGGAAACTTCTTCCCCTACTAAATTAGACTGTAGTGGGCTGGGAAAACAAAACAGTATACAGTCAAGAGACAAGTTAGTACACACATTTGAAGGCCGGAGAAGACTCATAGCTTTGCTCAGAAGGCATGTATCAAATTGCTTCTGATTATACCGCCCCATAAAGAAATGGATTACTAACATATAACAATATATCGCAAAGAAGACATGAGCATTATAGAGGACTGATTTCACTCATATATCCGTCAACATATGGCCTTTGCTCAAGAGACAGAGCTTTAGAGAAATATTTGCCGTTTTACCAAGATCAGAACTGTCTCCCTTAGACCTGAACTCAAGCCTCACTACGCAGAGACTATACTGTTCTAGCAGACCTATCAGTACATTTTGAAAAAGTTTGGATCATTTCCTTCTGCCTATATTACAGCAGACAACGATATATCACAACCTGGCCCTAAGTATAAACAACACACGGGAAAGACCATAAGAAGATACACAGTATAGCTGTGCAGCAGAGCCTAGCCTCAATCCCCTTCCCTTTCCCGCTGTCTTCAATGTCACCGGGTCATACCCTCTCTCCTTTTTCCACGATCACTCTATGTGAGTAAAATCCCCGGGATTGGGGCCTACCTAATTAATTACCTGTGGTAAATTCAATCTTCTTTAACTTAACCAATTCACCTAATCGAGAAAATGTTGCAAAGAAAGTTGGGAAAACCAGACAAACCACAGAAAGTATCTCAAAGATCGCAAGAAGCTGTCAGTACCTTCTTTAAACAAGCAGATAAAAATAAACTAAAAATGGCACGACCCCCCCACACCCCCTCTGCCCCAGAAGATAGAGAGGATAGCACTGATACTTCCAGAGGGTCCACGCCTGAAGCTCAGGAAACAGTTACCGATCCCCCTATTACCTATAAGGCCATTAAAGCTTTAATAGACCAGGTCAAAACTTGCATAAAGGAGGAATGTGCCGACCTGAAAAAAGAAATTACAGACTTGAACCACAGAGTTGACTCACTTGAGGAACATGAATACGTATTCTCTCAGAAAATGGCGGACCTGACTACTAAAGTCTCACACCAACACCAAGATCTCACAGAAATAGAGAACAAACTGGACGACCTCGAAAATCGCACCAGACGACAAAACCTGCGTTTTCGTGGCATTCCTGAAACAGTGCAAAACAATGAAATACGTGAATTTCTCTTCTCAGAAATGGCTGCGTCAGAAGATATGGATCTGACAAATGTTGTTCTAGATAGGGCTCATAGGGCTCTACGCCCTAAACCTGATGAAAACTCTCCACCCAGAGACATTATTGTAAGATTCCAGAATTACCAGCACCGTGAAGATATATACAATTTATCCAGAAAACAACACACAGTGTCTTATCAAGGCTACCGTATACAGATCTACCAAGATTTATCCATAAGGACATTACAAAAAAGAAGAGAATTTGCAACCTTAACACTTCACCTTAGGCAACTCAAGATCCCTTACAGATGGGGATTCCCCACCTCAGTGATTACCACCAAAAACGGGAAAAGATTTGAATGCCGAGACCTTCTTGACGCTGACCACTTCTGCCAAATGCTAGGGATTCCTGTCCTAATTGGAAACCCAGAACTACCACCTCAAAACTCCTTGTTGGGGACACTGGCCCCCAAACAACAGAGGAAAATTGGGCCGGCAAAAACCACAAGTTACCTCAAGAGGAAGCAAACCAACCCGGCAGACTCAGATCTGACACAACCAGGGTGACCAAACCAGGTAACTCTGTATTACACCAATCGGCAAGCTAAGTCCCGTGTATTTAACAAGGCGGGCTCTGTTATATTTGAGCTTGGACTTGGACTATAACCACTGATAAGCAGAAGCCGACTGACACTCCGTAGAAAGCGGCAAGTATACTGTTAGGAGATGTTTTTCTGGACTGTACTCAATCCAATTGTTTTAATGTATAAGTCGTTTATTCTGATGTCCTTGTAGCTTAAACACAGTGGCGAGTTTAGATCACCACTATCGTACCACAAAAGTTCCTGAAATGTAATGTTTATTTTTTTGTTTTTTTTTGTTGTTACATGCTTAACCTAGATTATTCTTGTTGTGCTGAATATAAAATATGCAATATAAGTAGCTACTAGGCTTGTCAACCTGCCTCACCTATTGAAAGTTTTTCAAGTTTGTAAGTTATTGAATTTATATATACTTCCACACTACTACCTGTGAACGTAACAGACACTTAAACAACTAAGACTTGTCCACAAATCACAGTTTAGTACTTTTGCTTTGACCCCCCCTAAGTTTCCTTTCCTTCCTTTTTTCCCTTTTTCTACCTCCCTTTGTCTTTTCTCAGGAACCAACTAAAAAGAGAGATCTCCCCAACCCAAACACTAGACTATAGATCTTACATGACAAAAATGAATACCATTTCTGTTGCAAGCCAAAATGTAAAGGGGTTTCTATCCGCTGAAAAGCGCTCCATAGCTTACTTTGACTTCCATAAAAAGGGGATTGATGTGATTATGCTTCAAGAAACCCACTTTAAGAGACGAAGGGAACCTCGTTTAGCTGAGCGCTATTTTGATAAACACTTTTTTAGTTCAGGGTTGAGTAAAAAAAATGGAGTATGTATTTCAATCAATCGCAATGTCCCCTTCGAACTAATCCAGAAACATACAGACAAAGAGGGGAGACTGCTAATTTTGGTGGGACGGTGCTATGGCTCCTTAATTACCTTGGTCAATGTCTATGCCCCTAACAGACCTACCCCCAGGTTCTATAAATCAATCATCAACTCCATCTTGGATGTCTCCAAAGGCCCAATTATATTAGGTGGGGACCTTAACTTTACCATGCACCCTTCTGTAGATAATTCCACGGGGAAGTCATATCTCAGCAACAGAATACTAAAAGCTAACTGCGCTGCTCTTCAATCTATCTCTCTATTTGACACCTGGAGAATAGCTCACCCCACACAGAAAGACTACACATTTTTCTCCCACCCACAACACTCCTACTCCAGACTAGACTACATTTTCTGTAGCCAGTCGCTCTTAACTAACCTAGTCCAATCTAAAATATCACATACCTCATGGTCGGATCACAGCATGGTCTTATCCACCTTCCAATGGCATACTAAACCAATAAATACATTAAATTGGAGACTGGATGAAACCATTCTGACGAACCATGCTGCAATAGATGAACTGATTAAGGCAACAGATGAATTTTTTCTTGATAACAAACCTGAAGATACATCAGCAGGAAATAACTGGGAAACATATAAGTGTTATATCAGGGGGTTTCTTATAAAACATACGGCTAAGCTACGGAAAATGAGGAGGGCTCGGATGACATCCCTAACTGACACTCTGACCACAGCAGATAGGATACATAAGAATGACCCGACCTCGACTCAAAAACTTGCAGACCTTACATCAGCCAGAGAAAGTCTAAATAAATTTCTAATTCAAAGAGCACATCTAAGGGCCTTAACCACTAAAGCCAAATTTTATGCAGACAGTAACAAGGCTGGACGCCTTCTAGCAAGGTCTCTTAAAAGACAACAATATAAATCATTTATTAGAACTATTTCACATCCCTCTGGCAAAATGGTCAGTAGACATGAAGAAATAGCGGATACATTTGTATCCTATTACACTAAGCTATACAACCTTCACCCCAACACCTCTCAAGAAGTTAACAATAAAATTGCACACTACCTCCACACTATAGAGACCCCTAAAATATCAGAGGATGATAACCGCATACTAGAAGCTCCCATAACAAACCTAGAAATAATGAATACCATTAAAGCACTCCCTAATGGGAAATCTCCCGGACCAGATGGCCTATCGGCTAAATTTTATTAACTGCTTCAACCGCAACTATGCCCTCCTTTATATACATTATTTACATCAATAGACAAGGGAGAAACTTTTTCTAAATCTTTACTAGAGGCCACAATCACAGTGATTCCAAAGGCAGGCAAGGTAGGAACCCTGGCGGGCAACTATAGACCCATATCACTCTTGAACATTGATATAAAGATATATGCTAAGATACTGGCGAACCGCCTCAATATGATCCTACCCAAGATTATACATCCAGATCAAGTGGGGTTTGTCAGGGGCAGGGAAGCTAAGGATAATACAATTAGAGTTCTGCACTCTCTACTGACTGCACACAATGACAAAACACCTCTCACGCTTCTTTCAACAGACGCTGAGAAAGCCTTCGACAGGGTCAGCTGGCAATTTATGTGGGGGGCACTGTCGAGGTTTGGATTTTCTGAGGCTTTTGTAGATAGGATCCAAGCGCTATATTCTCACCCTCAAGCTAGAGTACGAGTCAATGGAACTCTATCCCACCCTTTCCCAATTACTAACGGAACCCGCCAGGGTTGCCCCTTGTCGCCACTTTTATTTGCTATAACCATCAAAATTCTGGCTATTAAAATAAGAGACAATAATGACATATTAGGCATACACTTTAATCAAATTCACCAAAAATGCTTACTATTTGCTGACGACGTGATCTTCACCCTACGGGCCCCCTCTACTACATTACCAGCTTTGTTACAAACCTTGAACGAATATGGACAGGTATCGAACTTCTCCATTAATATGGAGAAGTCCGGAATCATGCTACTGAACTCACCTAAAAGTGACAGAGACTTTGTTAACCAACAGACATCTTTCCAGATCGTTGATAAATTAAAATACTTAGGATTGATAATCCCACATAATCACTATGACTTATTCCAAAATAATTACATCTGCCTCCAAAACTCGGTAAAGACATTACTGGAAGGGTGGCACAGGCAGGGTCACCTGTCATGGATAGGGAGAATTAATACTATAAAAATGATGATAATTCCAAAATATCTATTCCTATTCCAGACATTGCCGATGGCCCTGCCGATCTCATACTTAAAAACCCAACAGAGTATGCTTAATTCATTTATCTGGTCCTACAAGAAGCCTAGAGTATCCCAACAGACACTATATATGTCTAAAGCAGACGGTGGACTCAACGCCCCTAATCTCTTAAACTACTATAGAGCAACACACTTGACCAGAGTAATCTCCTGGTCTCACTCTAATAGCTCAGCACTATGGGTGCAAATAGAAAATTCTCTCTTGGGGGCTAAACCTATGAGAGATATAGCATGGCTCCCCAAAGCTCACAGACCACCGCAAGCATATCAAAACACATACATTAAAGCTACTTTAGACGTCTGGGACTATGTGATAACGCATAATGCAGGAATCTCCACCCCAATATCACCTCTTACTCCTCTGTTGCAAAACCAGATTTTTTTGAAGGACCCATCCTTTTCCCATACACACACAGAAGAGCATTTAAAAAACCTACCGATTTACCTCATGGTAGAATCAGGAGGGATCAAAGACAGACTAAAACTACAAGAGGAATTAGGCTCACCCTTCCATAGCTGGTACCCTTATATGCAGATAAGACATGCACTATCCGACAACACTTACCAATCTAACGTATTTAGACCACTGACCACGTTTGAGAAACTATGTGTTAATTCTGATATTAAAAAAGCATGCTTGTCAACAGCTTATAAACTGTTACGAAACTCTTTCCCAGACCAACGCCCTTCCTTCATTGGGAAATGGGAATCTGAATTGTTAGAAAATTTTACGGATGAGGACTGGAGAAATAGCTTTATAAGGACACACTCCGCCTCTACTTCGCTGTTAATATCTGAGTCGAACTATAAAATACTCGCCAGATGGTATCTGACACCCCAACGACTTAGATATATTTACCCTACTACCCCATCGTCTTGTTGGAGACGTTGTGGAGGTCAAGGTACCATAACTCATATCTGGTGGGACTGCCCTCTCTTATCCGACTTTTGGCGCAAGACAGAACAATGCATTAATAAAATTCTAGGTCTAGACATCTCCCTGAACCCGAAACTCATCTTACTCAATGTTCTCCCACACTTACATTGCATATACCGCACAAGGCTCCTCCAACTGATGTTGACATGTGCAAAGAGATTGATACCCAGACTGTGGAAGACCCAAAAGACCCCGACACACACACAGTGGGTGGATGAGGTAAAACATATACTAGAGTTAGAAAAACAACATTATTACTATGTGGGAAAACGAGAGTTCTTTGCCGATATGTACTTCATCTGGGAACAAGGCCTTTATAATCTGAATATCTAAAGGTGCATCAACATTCCTGATTTTATAGACCCCTCTTCACTTATATAAAATCTCTACTTATACCCTCTCTTCTTCTTTTCCTTCCCCTTCCACCCCCCTTTCACCCCTCCCGTCTTGGCTAGGAGTATCAGTACTGGACAATATCTTATCAAATAACAGAAAACAATAATTTTGATGTCTTTTTTGTTCAATTTAATGTTATTTTTTTTCTTATATTTTTCCCGCAAAGTATGGAAGATGTTTACAGTTAAGATAATGAATGATGATAAATATTGCTGTATTTAAAAGATGTTTCACTTGTTGAAAATAACCATTTCTTTTTGATGTAATGTTGTGAAACTAAAAAACCAATAAAAACTATTGAATCAAAAAAAAAAACTAGAAATTTGACTGTGAAATAATAGCAGTCAGTTTCCTTCACGCGTGTGCGTTTCAGGGCCTGCCAGGGCACAGTGTCACACCAGTGCCACTCATATCTGGTGTAACAGTAGTGTACATTAAAAAAAACCTAGAAATTTGACTGTGAAATAATAGCAGTCAGTTTCCTTCACGCATGTGCGTTTCAAGGCCTGCCAGGGCACAGTGTCACACCAGTGCAACTCATATCTGGTGTAACAGTAGTGTACATTTAAAAAAAAATAGAAATTTGACTGTGAAATAATAGCAGTCAGTTTCCTTCACACGTGTGCATTTCAGGGCCTGCCAGGGCACAGTGTCACACCAGTGCAACTCATATCTGGTGTAACAGTAGTGTACATTAAAAAAAAAATAGAAATTTGACTGTGAAATAATAGCAGTTAGTTTCCTTCACGCGTGTGCGTTTCAGGGCCTGCCAGGGCACAGTGTCACACCAGTGCATCTCATATCTGGTGTAACAATAGTGTACATTAAAAAAAAAACCTAGAAATTTGACTGTAAAATAATAGCAGTCAGTTTCCTTCACGCGTTTGCATTTCAGGGCCTGCCAGGGCACAGTGTCACACCAGTGCAACTCATATCTGGCGTAACAGTAGTGTACATTAAAAAAAAAATCTAGAAATTTGACTGTGAAATAATAGCAGTCAGTTTCCTTCATGCGTGTGCGTTTCAGGGCCTGCCACGGCTCAGTGTCACACCAGTGCAACTCATATCAGGTGTAACAGTAGTGTACATTAAAAAAAAAAACTAGAAATTTGACTGTGAAATAATAGCAGTCAGTTTCCTTCACGCGTGTGCGTTTCAGGGCCTGCCAGGGCACAGTGTCACACCATTGCAACTCATATCTGGTGTAACAGTAGTGTACATTAAAAAAAAAACTTGAAATTTGACTGTGAAATAATAGCAGTTAGTTTCCTTCACGCGTGTGCGTTTCAGGGCCTGCCAGGGCACAGTGTCACACCAGTGCAACTCATATCTGATGTAACAGTAGTGTACATTAAAAAAACAAACTAGAAATTTGACTGTGAAATAATAGCAGTCAGTTTCCTTCACGCGTGTGTGTTTAAGGGCCTGCCAGGGCACAGTGTCACACCAGTGCAACTCATATCTGGTGTAACAGTAGTGTACATTAAAAAAAAATCGAGAAATTTGACTGTGAAATAATAGCAGTCAGTTTCCTTCATGCGTGTGCGTTTCAGGGCCTGCCACGGCACAGTGTCACACCAGTGCAACTCATATCTGGTGTAACAGTAGTGTACTTTAAAAAAAAAACTAGAAATTTGACTGTGAAATAATAGCAGTCAGTTTCCTTCACGCGTGTGCGTTTCAGGACCTGCCAGGGCACAGTGTCACACCAGCGCAACTCATATCTGGTGTAACAGTAGTGTACATTAAAAAAAAACTTGAAATTTGACTGTGAAATAATAGCAGTCAGTTTTCTTCATGCGTATGCGTTTCAGGGCCTGCCAGGGCACAGTTTCACACCAGTGCAACTCATATCTGATGTAACAGTAGTGTACATTAAAAAAAAAACTTGAAATTTGACTGTGAAATAATAGCAGTCAGTTTCCTTCACACGTGTGTGTTTAAGGGCCTGCCAGGGCACAGTGTCACACCAGTGCAACTCACATCTGGTGTAACAGTAGTGTACATTAAAAAAAACCCTAGAAATTTGACTGTGAAATAATAGCAGTCAGTTTCCTTCACGCATGTGCGTTTCAAGGCCTGCCAGGGCACAGTGTCACACCAGTGCAACTCATATCTGGTGTAACAGTAGTGTACATTAAAAAAAAAATAGAAATTTGACTGTGAAATAATAGCAGTCAGTTTTCTTCACACATGTGCATTTCAGGGCCTGCCAGGGCACAGTGTCACACCAGTGCAACTCATATCTGGTGTAACAGTAGTGTACATTAAAAAAAAAACTAGAAATTTGACTGTGAAATAATAGCAGTTAGTTTCCTTCACGTGTGTGCATTTCAGGGCCTGCCAGGGCACAGTGTCACACCAGTGCATCTCATATTTGGTGTAACAATAGTGTACATTAAAAAAAAACTTGAAATTTGACTGTGAAATAATAGCAGTCAGTTTCCTTCACGCGTGTGCGTTTCAGGGCCTGCCAGGGCACAGTTTCACACCAGTGCAACTCATATCTGGTGTAACAGTAGTGTACATTAAAAAAAATCTAGAAATTTGACTGTGAAATAATTGCAGTCAGTTTCCTTCACACGTGTGCGTTTAAGGGCCTGCCAGGGCACAGTGTCACACTAGTGCAACTCATATCTGGTGTAACAGTAGTGTACATTAAAAAAAAATCTAGAAATTTGACTGTGAAATAATAGCAGTCAGTTTCCTTCATGCGTGTGCGTTTCAGGGCCTGCCACGGCACAGTGTCACACCAGTGCAACTCATATCAGGTGTAACAGTAGTGTACATTAAAAAAAAAACTAGAAATTTGGAGGCGGAGCAAGCGACCGACAAAGATGGCCGCTAAACACTAGGGCTCTTAAAACAAGCCGAGAGCTACCAAAAATATCTCACGCTCTTCAGCACTTTACTGAATTATAGAGGTACCACCAGATTTTGGAACAACGCAGGACTACATAAACGTCCTTCTAAACTCACATTGACCCATCCCGACGGAGATCTGCAATACGGCGGAGCACGGAGGGCCCAGGCATGTGAGGCAGTGAGCTTGCGATCCCCGAGTCAGAGCTCATCTACTATTCCAACTCCCCTCTCGCCGACGAACTGAGTTATAACACTCACTACAAAAGAAGCAACACAGCCAAAGATACCTACAGCAGGCGAAGGCTTTTCACAGACATTTCGGAAGGCCGCAGTACCGGAGAGCCGAAGCTCCGCTCCGGCGTGCAAGTGACAACTGCCATGATAACAGAAGCAGGCCTGTTTCAACTACCGGTAAGCGAACTTGCAAGATCGAAGTAATTTCATGATTCTAAAGGAACTGGGATGTGAGGCAAGAGGGGTGAAGTTGACAAATAACGGAGATTTTATGCAGATGATATAACAATAAGTTTATAAAGCATGGCAAGGAAACTTCTTCCCCTACTAAATTAGACTGTAGTGGGCTGGGAAAACAAAACAGTATACAGTCAAGAGACAAGTTAGTACACACATTTGAAGGCCGGAGAAGACTCATAGCTTTGCTCAGAAGGCATGTATCAAATTGCTTCTGATTATACCGCCCCATAAAGAAATGGATTACTAACATATAACAATATATCGCAAAGAAGACATGAGCATTATAGAGGACTGATTTCACTCATATATCCGTCAACATATGGCCTTTGCTCAAGAGACAGAGCTTTAGAGAAATATTTGCCGTTTTACCAAGATCAGAACTGTCTCCCTTAGACCTGAACTCAAGCCTCACTACGCAGAGACTATACTGTTCTAGCAGACCTATCAGTACATTTTGAAAAAGTTTGGATCATTTCCTTCTGCCTATATTACAGCAGACAACGATATATCACAACCTGGCCCTAAGTATAAACAACACACGGGAAAGACCATAAGAAGATACACAGTATAGCTGTGCAGCAGAGCCTAGCCTCAATCCCCTTCCCTTTCCCGCTGTCTTCAATGTCACCGGGTCATACCCTCTCTCCTTTTTCCACGATCACTCTATGTGAGTAAAATCCCCGGGATTGGGGCCTACCTAATTAATTACCTGTGGTAAATTCAATCTTCTTTAACTTAACCAATTCACCTAATCGAGAAAATGTTGCAAAGAAAGTTGGGAAAACCAGACAAACCACAGAAAGTATCTCAAAGATCGCAAGAAGCTGTCAGTACCTTCTTTAAACAAGCAGATAAAAATAAACTAAAAATGGCACGACCCCCCCACACCCCTCTGCCCCAGAAGATAGAGAGGATAGCACTGATACTTCCAGAGGGTCCACGCCTGAAGCTCAGGAAACAGTTACCGATCCCCCTATTACCTATAAGGCCATTAAAGCTTTAATAGACCAGGTCAAAACTTGCATAAAGGAGGAATGTGCCGACCTGAAAAAAGAAATTACAGACTTGAACCACAGAGTTGACTCACTTGAGGAACATGAATACGTATTCTCTCAGAAAATGGCGGACCTGACTACTAAAGTCTCACACCAACACCAAGATCTCACAGAAATAGAGAACAAACTGGACGACCTCGAAAATCGCACCAGACGACAAAACCTGCGTTTTCGTGGCATTCCTGAAACAGTGCAAAACAATGAAATACGTGAATTTCTCTTCTCAGAAATGGCTGCGTCAGAAGATATGGATCTGACAAATGTTGTTCTAGATAGGGCTCATAGGGCTCTACGCCCTAAACCTGATGAAAACTCTCCACCCAGAGACATTATTGTAAGATTCCAGAATTACCAGCACCGTGAAGATATATACAATTTATCCAGAAAACAACACACAGTGTCTTATCAAGGCTACCGTATACAGATCTACCAAGATTTATCCATAAGGACATTACAAAAAAGAAGAGAATTTGCAACCTTAACACTTCACCTTAGGCAACTCAAGATCCCTTACAGATGGGGATTCCCCACCTCAGTGATTACCACCAAAAACGGGAAAAGATTTGAATGCCGAGACCTTCTTGACGCTGACCACTTCTGCCAAATGCTAGGGATTCCTGTCCTAATTGGAAACCCAGAACTACCACCTCAAAACTCCTTGTTGGGGACACTGGCCCCCAAACAACAGAGGAAAATTGGGCCGGCAAAAACCACAAGTTACCTCAAGAGGAAGCAAACCAACCCGGCAGACTCAGATCTGACACAACCAGGGTGACCAAACCAGGTAACTCTGTATTACACCAATCGGCAAGCTAAGTCCCGTGTATTTAACAAGGCGGGCTCTGTTATATTTGAGCTTGGACTTGGACTATAACCACTGATAAGCAGAAGCCGACTGACACTCCGTAGAAAGCGGCAAGTATACTGTTAGGAGATGTTTTTCTGGACTGTACTCAATCCAATTGTTTTAATGTATAAGTCGTTTATTCTGATGTCCTTGTAGCTTAAACACAGTGGCGAGTTTAGATCACCACTATCGTACCACAAAAGTTCCTGAAATGTAATGTTTATTTTTTGTTTTTTTTGTTGTTACATGCTTAACCTAGATTATTCTTGTTGTGCTGAATATAAAATATGCAATATAAGTAGCTACTAGGCTTGTCAACCTGCCTCACCTATTGAAAGTTTTTCAAGTTTGTAAGTTATTGAATTTATATATACTTCCACACTACTACCTGTGAACGTAACAGACACTTAAACAACTAAGACTTGTCCACAAATCACAGTTTAGTACTTTTGCTTTGACCCCCCCTAAGTTTCCTTTCCTTCCTTTTTTCCCTTTTTCTACCTCCCTTTGTCTTTTCTCAGGAACCAACTAAAAAGAGAGATCTCCCCAACCCAAACACTAGACTATAGATCTTACATGACAAAAATGAATACCATTTCTGTTGCAAGCCAAAATGTAAAGGGGTTTCTATCCGCTGAAAAGCGCTCCATAGCTTACTTTGACTTCCATAAAAAGGGGATTGATGTGATTATGCTTCAAGAAACCCACTTTAAGAGACGAAGGGAACCTCGTTTAGCTGAGCGCTATTTTGATAAACACTTTTTTAGTTCAGGGTTGAGTAAAAAAAATGGAGTATGTATTTCAATCAATCGCAATGTCCCCTTCGAACTAATCCAGAAACATACAGACAAAGAGGGGAGACTGCTAATTTTGGTGGGACGGTGCTATGGCTCCTTAATTACCTTGGTCAATGTCTATGCCCCTAACAGACCTACCCCCAGGTTCTATAAATCAATCATCAACTCCATCTTGGATGTCTCCAAAGGCCCAATTATATTAGGTGGGGACCTTAACTTTACCATGCACCCTTCTGTAGATAATTCCACGGGGAAGTCATATCTCAGCAACAGAATACTAAAAGCTAACTGCGCTGCTCTTCAATCTATCTCTCTATTTGACACCTGGAGAATAGCTCACCCCACACAGAAAGACTACACATTTTTCTCCCACCCACAACACTCCTACTCCAGACTAGACTACATTTTCTGTAGCCAGTCGCTCTTAACTAACCTAGTCCAATCTAAAATATCACATACCTCATGGTCGGATCACAGCATGGTCTTATCCACCTTCCAATGGCATACTAAACCAATAAATACATTAAATTGGAGACTGGATGAAACCATTCTGACGAACCATGCTGCAATAGATGAACTGATTAAGGCAACAGATGAATTTTTTCTTGATAACAAACCTGAAGATACATCAGCAGGAAATAACTGGGAAACATATAAGTGTTATATCAGGGGGTTTCTTATAAAACATACGGCTAAGCTACGGAAAATGAGGAGGGCTCGGATGACATCCCTAACTGACACTCTGACCACAGCAGATAGGATACATAAGAATGACCCGACCTCGACTCAAAAACTTGCAGACCTTACATCAGCCAGAGAAAGTCTAAATAAATTTCTAATTCAAAGAGCACATCTAAGGGCCTTAACCACTAAAGCCAAATTTTATGCAGACAGTAACAAGGCTGGACGCCTTCTAGCAAGGTCTCTTAAAAGACAACAATATAAATCATTTATTAGAACTATTTCACATCCCTCTGGCAAAATGGTCAGTAGACATGAAGAAATAGCGGATACATTTGTATCCTATTACACTAAGCTATACAACCTTCACCCCAACACCTCTCAAGAAGTTAACAATAAAATTGCACACTACCTCCACACTATAGAGACCCCTAAAATATCAGAGGATGATAACCGCATACTAGAAGCTCCCATAACAAACCTAGAAATAATGAATACCATTAAAGCACTCCCTAATGGGAAATCTCCCGGACCAGATGGCCTATCGGCTAAATTTATTAACTGCTTCAACCGCAACTATGCCCTCCTTTATATACATTATTTACATCAATAGACAAGGGAGAAACTTTTTCTAAATCTTTACTAGAGGCCACAATCACAGTGATTCCAAAGGCAGGCAAGGTAGGAACCCTGGCGGGCAACTATAGACCCATATCACTCTTGAACATTGATATAAAGATATATGCTAAGATACTGGCGAACCGCCTCAATATGATCCTACCCAAGATTATACATCCAGATCAAGTGGGGTTTGTCAGGGGCAGGGAAGCTAAGGATAATACAATTAGAGTTCTGCACTCTCTACTGACTGCACACAATGACAAAACACCTCTCACGCTTCTTTCAACAGACGCTGAGAAAGCCTTCGACAGGGTCAGCTGGCAATTTATGTGGGGGGCACTGTCGAGGTTTGGATTTTCTGAGGCTTTTGTAGATAGGATCCAAGCGCTATATTCTCACCCTCAAGCTAGAGTACAAGTCAATGGAACTCTATCCCACCCTTTCCCAATTACTAACGGAACCCGCCAGGGTTGCCCCTTGTCGCCACTTTTATTTGCTATAACCATCAAAATTCTGGCTATTAAAATAAGAGACAATAATGACATATTAGGCATACACTTTAATCAAATTCACCAAAAATGCTTACTATTTGCTGACGACGTGATCTTCACCCTACGGGCCCCCTCTACTACATTACCAGCTTTGTTACAAACCTTGAACGAATATGGACAGGTATCGAACTTCTCCATTAATATGGAGAAGTCCGGAATCATGCTACTGAACTCACCTAAAAGTGACAGAGACTTTGTTAACCAACAGACATCTTTCCAGATCGTTGATAAATTAAAATACTTAGGATTGATAATCCCACATAATCACTATGACTTATTCCAAAATAATTACATCTGCCTCCAAAACTCGGTAAAGACATTACTGGAAGGGTGGCACAGGCAGGGTCACCTGTCATGGATAGGGAGAATTAATACTATAAAAATGATGATAATTCCAAAATATCTATTCCTATTCCAGACATTGCCGATGGCCCTGCCGATCTCATACTTAAAAACCCAACAGAGTATGCTTAATTCATTTATCTGGTCCTACAAGAAGCCTAGAGTATCCCAACAGACACTATATATGTCTAAAGCAGACGGTGGACTCAACGCCCCTAATCTCTTAAACTACTATAGAGCAACACACTTGACCAGAGTAATCTCCTGGTCTCACTCTAATAGCTCAGCACTATGGGTGCAAATAGAAAATTCTCTCTTGGGGGCTAAACCTATGAGAGATATAGCATGGCTCCCCAAAGCTCACAGACCACCGCAAGCATATCAAAACACATACATTAAAGCTACTTTAGACGTCTGGGACTATGTGATAACGCATAATGCAGGAATCTCCACCCCAATATCACCTCTTACTCCTCTGTTGCAAAACCAGATTTTTTTGAAGGACCCATCCTTTTCCCATACACACACAGAAGAGCATTTAAAAAACCTACCGATTTACCTCATGGTAGAATCAGGAGGGATCAAAGACAGACTAAAACTACAAGAGGAATTAGGCTCACCCTTCCATAGCTGGTACCCTTATATGCAGATAAGACATGCACTATCCGACAACACTTACCAATCTAACGTATTTAGACCACTGACCACGTTTGAGAAACTATGTGTTAATTCTGATATTAAAAAAGCATGCTTGTCAACAGCTTATAAACTGTTACGAAACTCTTTCCCAGACCAACGCCCTTCCTTCATTGGGAAATGGGAATCTGAATTGTTAGAAAATTTTACGGATGAGGACTGGAGAAATAGCTTTATAAGGACACACTCCGCCTCTACTTCGCTGTTAATATCTGAGTCGAACTATAAAATACTCGCCAGATGGTATCTGACACCCCAACGACTTAGATATATTTACCCTACTACCCCATCGTCTTGTTGGAGACGTTGTGGAGGTCAAGGTACCATAACTCATATCTGGTGGGACTGCCCTCTCTTATCCGACTTTTGGCGCAAGACAGAACAATGCATTAATAAAATTCTAGGTCTAGACATCTCCCTGAACCCGAAACTCATCTTACTCAATGTTCTCCCACACTTACATTGCATATACCGCACAAGGCTCCTCCAACTGATGTTGACATGTGCAAAGAGATTGATACCCAGACTGTGGAAGACCCAAAAGACCCCGACACACACACAGTGGGTGGATGAGGTAA
Source organism: Bombina bombina (assembly GCF_027579735.1). NCBI lineage: Eukaryota > Metazoa > Chordata > Amphibia > Anura > Bombinatoridae > Bombina > Bombina bombina. The sequence continues at coordinate 490,479,796 of NC_069502.1, forward strand.
AACATATACTAGAGTTAGAAAAACAACATTATTACTATGTGGGAAAACGAGAGTTCTTTGCCGATATGTACTTCATCTGGGAACAAGGCCTTTATAATCTGAATATCTAAAGGTGCATCAACATTCCTGATTTTATAGACCCCTCTTCACTTATATAAAATCTCTACTTATACCCTCTCTTCTTCTTTTCCTTCCCCTTCCACCCCCCTTTCACCCCTCCCGTCTTGGCTAGGAGTATCAGTACTGGACAATATCTTATCAAATAACAGAAAACAATAATTTTGATGTCTTTTTTGTTCAATTTAATGTTATTTTTTTTCTTATATTTTTCCCGCAAAGTATGGAAGATGTTTACAGTTAAGATAATGAATGATGATAAATATTGCTGTATTTAAAAGATGTTTCACTTGTTGAAAATAACCATTTCTTTTTGATGTAATGTTGTGAAACTAAAAAACCAATAAAAACTATTGAATCAAAAAAAAAAAACTAGAAATTTGACTGTGAAATAATAGCAGTCAGTTTCCTTCACGCGTGTGCGTTTCAGGGCCTGCCAGGGCACAGTGTCACACCAGTGCCACTCATATCTGGTGTAACAGTAGTGTACATTAAAAAAAAACTAGAAATTTGACTGTGAAAAAATAGCAGTCAGTTTCCTTCACGCGTGTGCATTTCAGGGCCTACCAGGACACAGTGTCACACCAGTGTAACTCATATCTGGTGTAACATTAGTGTACATTAAAAAAAAAAAAAACTAGAAATTTGACTGTGAAATAATAGCAGTCAGTTTCCTTCACACGTGTGCGTTTCAAGGCCTGCCAGGGCACAGTGTCACACCAGTGCAACTCATATCTGGTGTAACAGTAGTGTACATTTAAAAAAAAATACAATTTTGACTGTAATAGATTGAATAGCAGTTAGTTGTCTGCAAGCGTGTGTGTCAGGCCTATAGCGTCTACTCTGCCAACTTCTGCCAGTGCACAGTGCCACTCATATCTGTTGTCACAGTAGCTTGCACGCATAGTACCACTAATCGGAAAAAACATGACAGGCAAAGGCAGGCCACCCCGCAGGGGCCGTCATGGTCGTGTTGCTGTGATTCCCTGTGTCCCTAGAATAATGCAGTGCAGTGCCTTAAATGGGGAGTTTGGTCTGTCACTGTGAAGCGGGCATAACCCTTACACTACCTGATCGATACAACATCATACCTGATGTTTTAAAGCACGTTATTCCAAACAATTTAGGAATGTTAGGTGATTTATGCCCTTTATGGATTAAAACCAGACTCTGCATCAACTATGTAATTTTCCATGGGAGTTTTGCCATGGATCCCCCTCCTGCATGCCACAGTCCAGGTGTTAGTCCCCTTGAAACAACTTTTCCATCACTATTGTGACCAGTAAGAGTCCCTGTGGGTTTTAAAATTCGCCTGCCTATTGAAGTCTATGGGGGTTCGCCCGGTTCGCGAACATTTGCGGAATTTTGCGACATCACTATATATATATATATACATATACAGATGTCCAGTGAGACATTCTTTAGAATCTGATATTAATTTGGAGTTGCCATGTACCCTGTTGGATTATTTTTATCTGAGGTGATTTTAATTTTAGGTGAGGGTGAACATTCGCAAGGACACACTTATTTTTTTTTAATTATTATTTAAAAATCATAGAATACTTTTTTATCCTGAAGACATTAGTTTTGCTTTCACATTTAAACATTGTATTGAAACTCTGCATACAGAAAGTATTGAAAGATTTGTCATGTTTTTTTTTTCTCTAGACAAACAGATCAGTGATAACCCATCCTATATAAGTGTATGCTTTTTAAAAATAAAAAAATAAAAAATGACTTGAGGTCAGCTCAATGAGTACAAATCATAGTATTACAGGAGCTGGTGTTATGCTTTAAATAGTAGAACTTGATGCTACATTTTAACAGGTCTTGCTTCTTGTGCTCTCCACCACTTTCTCTTTTTGTTTTGTTAAGGGTCAAGTGGTAGAGTTTAGGAGGCTTTCATGGGTTTTAAGTCCAAACAACCTTGACCTGCCTTTGAATTTGATCTGTGTGTAGGTTTTTAACAGTTGTGCTCTTTTAATCTGTGTATACATATGTATGTATATATTTATATGTGTATATATGTATTTACAGACATATATACACATATAAACAAATAAATATGTATGTACACACCGATAGACATACATATATTTACACTGGAGCCTATATGTAATATTCATATTTAAATGGACATAATACTCATATGCTAAATCACTTGAAACTGATGCAGTATAACTGTAAAAAGCTGACAGGAAAATATCACCTGATCATTTCTATGTAAAAAAGGAAGATATTTTACCTCACAATCTCCTCAGCTCAGCAGAGTAAGTTCTGTGTAAAAAGTTATACTTCACCTGCTCCCAGCTGCAGGTAAAAATAAAAAAAAAAATAAAGAAATGAACAGCAGCCAATCAGCATCAGCAGTGCTGAGGTCATGAACTCTTACTGTGATCTCATGAGATTTGACTTAACTCTCATGAGATTTCATAGTAAGCTTCCTTTACCTGATTGGTGAAATAATATGAGAGTTCACGAGGCTCATCCCCTAAGCTGTCCCAGGACAGACATACTAAAATGCTGCTTAGAAATCCTTTAATCATTTGTGCTCTTTTAATCTGTGTATACATATGTATGTATATATTTATATGTGTATATATGTATTTACAGACATATATAGACATATAAACAAATAAATATGTATGTACACACCAATAGACATACATATATTTACACTGGAGCCTATATGTAATATTCATATTTAAAGGGACATAATACTCATATGCTAAATCACTTGAAACTGATGCAGTATAACTGCAAAAGCTGACAGGAAAATATCACCTGATCATTTCTATGTAAAAAAAGAAGATATTTTACCTCACAATCTCCTCAGCTCAGCAGAGTAAGTTCTGTGTAAAAAGTTATACTTCACCTGCTCCCAGCTGCAGGTAAAAATAAAAAAAAAAATGAAGAAATGAACAGCAGCCAATCAGCATCAGCAGTGCTGAGGTCATGAACTCTTACTGTGATCTCATGAGATTTGACTTAACTCTCATGAGATTTCATAGTAAGCTTCCTTTACCTGATTGGTGAAATAATATGAGAGTTCACGAGGCTCATCCCCTAAGCTGTCCCAGGACAGACATACTAAAATGCTGCTTAGAAATCCTTTACAATGGGATGTGGCTACTGAGGAACTTTTGAGTTAAAATATCTTTCTTTTTTACATAGAGATGTTCAGGAGATATTTTCTAGTCAGCTATGCTAGCAATGCTGCATCACTTTCAAGTGTTTAAACATTTGGGTATTATGGCCCTTTAATAAAGCATTATACTCTGTATTTACTGTAAATATTTCATATTCCAGTGTTCTGCACATAGCAGAATATGTTCTATGTATTTATAAATAGATATTGCTAAATATAAATATATATATATATATATATATATATATATATATATATATATATATATATATGTGTGCAAAAAGCTTACTTCTAGTGGAGTTAGCGCATGAGCAGGAGCGTTAAATACCGCTCCACTTGTAAACTGGCCCTTTATTGGTAGCTTTTCAAACAATTATTGGACTTTTCAACACTTTGGACTGGTTGAAATCACATTTTGCCTGCTTTGAGTGCTATTTGTTACTGTTTGCATTGCTTTTAATAGAAAAAAAGTATATATTTGATAGCAGATAACAACTATAGGCCCAACAAGCCTACCTAAAATTTCCTAGCAGTGTAAATTTATCTGGTTCAGAGCATAGCCTTATGCTTATCTCAGGCTTTCTTGACGTTTTTAACAGTGCTTATCCATACTACCTTTAATAGAAGTTTATTTCATAAACCAACTACCCATTCTGTCAAGAAGTGCTTCCACAAATTCCTGAACCTACTACCCTCCAGTTTGAGATTATAACCCCTTATTCTGGAATTGTTCTTTTTGTGAAAAATACTCAGAGTCTCAGATTTACAAAGCCCCTTAATATACTTTAAAGTGACTATCATATCACTTGTTTCCCTTCTCTCCTCTGAGAAAAAAAATATATATTTAGGTAATTGAATGTTTCCTGGTAAATGTTATTTTTTTAAACTATTTTAGTGGCCATCCTTTGCACAGATTCCAGTTAGTTTATATCCTTCTAGAGATATGGCTTTCAGAAATGAACACAATACTCAAGATGAGGTCTAACTAGTGATATGTATAGTGGCATTAGAACCTTATTATTTGTGCTGAAAAAACCTCTACCAATACAACCAATCATTCTATTAGCCCTATTCAATGTAATACTACATTGCTTACTAAGGGCCATATTAAAAGTGGAGTGCTAACAGTTATGTTCAAGTGATAAGTGAGTATATAATATACTGTATATTGTGAATGTAAGAAATTACTAATTAAAGATCAAAAACAACTTCGCTAATGTATTTTTAGATTACTGTAATTTATTATACTGGTTGTTAAACTTATCACTGTAACAAAATACTAATTTTTTTTCACACATCTGTATGAAATATGTACTTTGGCTATTATGCTTTTTTCAGAGAGAAGGAATCAGCTTTAACTCTAAAATATTTTCTGGCTTAGTTCTCTACCTAACGTGTTTAACATAGCCCTTAGATCCCAACAGACAAATAACTCTCCTTAACCTTTAACATACATTTATATTTATATCCTGCCACTGATAGGATGTGTTTATTAGGTCAGTTAAAGAAGGAATTGCTGTTAAATATGAAGTGAAAAATGGATAATTGTCCCACCTTATTTGATACAGTAATACATCAGGCCATAAAAGTGTTCATTTGTTCCAGAGGGAAAATAATATTGCTGAACATTTTCTAGTTAGCAAATAAGTATTGCTATAGTACTAAAAAATAAAGTTACAGCAATAATAACACTAATCAGATCCATGGAGCCCTGTTTCTTGAAATAGTTTTAACTCGCAAACAACTGATCACCTTGAGTTCCAAGTAAGAAAAGCATCTGAGACTTTACAAATACCGCAGTAAACAGCTTGTAGGAATCATTTAAAATAAATGGCTAGATTACGAGTCTTACATTATGAGTAAAATAGCAGCGTTAAGTCTCATAACACTGCTTTTTTACTCCTGCTGGTATTGCGAGTCTTGCAGATTTAGGGGCACTGCACACTTTTTTGGCCTTACCGCAAATCAACTTACGCAAATTGCGTATAGTCTTTTTTCTATGGGACTTCCATAGCGCCGGTATTACGAGCTTGTCCTCGGAGGCCAAAAAGTGAGCGGTACACCCTATTCCGTCAAGATTCATAACGCATTTTAAAGACTGTAGTTATGAGTTTTACACTACAACGCTGTAGCATAAAACTCATAACTAAAGTGTTAAAAAGTACACTAACACCCATAAACTACATATTAACCCCTAAACTGAGGCCCAGCTGCATCGCAAACACTAAAATTAAATTATTAACCCCTAATCTGCTGCTCCGGACATCGCCACCACTATAATAAAAATATTAACCCCTAAACCGCCACACGCACGCCTTGCAAACATTAATTAAATATTATTAACCCCTAATCTGCTGTCCCTAACATCGCTGTCACCTACCTACATTTATTAACCCCTAATCTGCCGCCTTCAACGTTGCCACCACTATATTAAATTTATTAACCCTTAAATCTAAGTCTAACCCTAACACCCCCTAACTTAAATATAATTAAAATAAATCTAAATAAAACCTACTGTCATTACCTAAATAATTCCTATTTAAAACTAAATACTTACCTATAAAATAAACCCTAAGCTAGCTACAATATAACTAATAGGTACATTGTATCTAGCTTATGGTTTATTTTTATTTTACAGGCAAGTTTGTATTTATTTTAACTAGGTAGAATAGTTATTAAATAGTTATTAGCTATTTACTAACTACCTAGCTAAAATAAATACAAATTTACCTGTAAAATAAAACCTAACCTAAGTTACAATAACACCTAACACTACAATTAAATAAATTCCCTAAATTAAATACAATTAACTTAAATTAAATTCAAAACAATTAGCTAAATTACCAAAACAAAACACTAAATTACAGAAAATAAAAAACAAATTACACGATCTTTAAACTAATTACACCTAATCTAATAGCCCTATCAAAATAAAAAAGCCCACCCAAAATAAAAAAAAACCCTAGTCTAAGCTAAACTACCAATATCCCTTAAAAGGGCCTTTTGCTGGGCATTGCCCTAAAGAAATCAGCTCTTTTACCTGTAAAAAAAAATACAAACAACCCACAACAGTAAAAACCACCACCCATGCAACCAACCCCCCAAATAAAACCCTAACTAAAAAAACCTAAGCTCCCCATTGCCCTGAAAAGGGCATTTGGTAGGACATTAGCTCTATTGTGGCCCAAAGCCCTAACCTAAAAATAAAACCCACCCAATACACCCTTAAAAAATTCTAACACTAACCCCGAAGATCCACTTACCAGGATAAGTCTTCATCCAAGCGGCAAGATGTCCTCAACAAAGCCGGCAGAAGTGGTCCTCCAGACGGGCAGAAGTCTTCACCCAGATGGCATCTTTTATCTTCATCCTTCCGACGCGGAGCGACTCCATCTTCAAAACATCCGGCGTGGAGCATCCTCTTCAATCGACGTCTTCTTGCTGAATGAAGGTTCCTTTAAATGACGTCATCCAAGATGGCGTCCCTTAGATTCCGATTGGCTGATAGAATTCTATCAGCCTATCGTAATTAAGGTTGAAAAAAGTCTATTGGCTGATGCAATCAGCCAATAGAAGACGTCGATTGAAGAGGATGCTCCGCACCGGATGTCTTGAAGATGGAACCGCTCCGCGTCGGAAAGGATGAAGATAGAAGGTGCCATCTGGGTGAAGACTTCTGCCCATCTGGAGAACCACTTCTGTCGGCTTCGTTAAGGACATCTTGCCGCTTGGATGAAGACTTTTCCCGGTAAGTGGATCTTGGGGGGTTAATGTTAGAATTTTTTAAGAGTGTATTGGGTGGGTTTTATTTTTAGGTTAGAGCTTTGGGCTGCAATAGAGCTAAATGCCCTTTTAAGGGCAATGCACATCCAAATGCCCTTTTCAGGACAATGGGGAGCTTAGGTTTTTTAGTTAGAGTTTTATTTGGGGTTTGGTTGTCTGGGTGGTGGGTTTTACTGTTGGGGGGGTTGTTTGTATTTTTTTTTACAGGTAAAAGAGCTGATTTCTTTGGGGCAAAGGCCCTTTTAAGGGCTATTGGTAGTTTAGTTTAGGTTTTTATTTTATTTTTTATTTTGGGTGGGCTTTTTTTTTTGATAGGGCTATTAGATTAGCTGTAATTCGTTTAAAGATCTTGTCATTTGTTTTTTATTTTCTGTAATTTAGTATTTTTTGTAATTTAGCTAATTGTTTTGAATTTAGTTAATTGTATTTAATTTAGGAAATGTATTTAATTATAATGTAAGGTTAGATGTTATTGTAACTTAGGTTAGGTTTTATTTTACAGGTCAATTTGTATTTATTTTCGCTAGGTAGTTAGTAAATATTTAATAACTATTTAGTAACTATTCTACCTAGTTAAAATAAATACAAACTTGCCTGTAAAATAAAAATAAACCCTAAGCTAGATACAATGTAACTATTAGTTATATTGTAGCTAGCTTAGGGTTTATTTTACAGTTAAGTATTTAGTTTTAAATAGGAATTATTTAGTTATTAATAGTAAGTTTTATTTAGATTTATTTTAATTAATTTAAATTAGGGGGTGTTAGGGTTAGGGTTAGACTTAGGTTTAGGGGTTAATAAATTTAGTATAGTGGTGGCGACGTTGGGGACGACAGATTAAGGGTAAATAATTGTAGGTAGGTGGCGGCGATGTTAGGGATGGCAGATTAGGGGTTAATATGTTTATTATAGTGGCAGCGACGTTGGGAGTGGCAGATTAGAGGTTAATAAGTGTAGGTAGGTTGCTGCGACATTGGGGGCGGCAGATTAGGGGTTAATAACATTATGTTGGTGTTGGCAATGTTGTGGGCAGCAGATTAAGGGTTAATAAATATAATCTAGGTGCCGGCGATGTTGGGGGCAGCAGATTAGGGGTTCATAAGTATAATGTATGTGGCGGCGATGTCCGGAGCGGCAGATTAGGGGTTAATAATTGTAAAATAAGGGGTGTTTAGACTCAGGGTTCATGTTAGGGTGTTAGGTGTAAACATAAAATGTGTTTCCCCAAAGGAATCAATGGGGCTGCGTTACTGAGCTTTACACTGCTTTTTGGCAGGTGTTAGACTTTTTCTCAGCCGGCTCTCCCCGTTGATGTCTATGGGGAAATCGTGCACGAGAACGTACAACCAGCTCACCGCTGACTTAAGCAGCGCTGGTATTGGAGTGTGGTATGGAGCACAATTTTGCTCTACGCTCACTTCTTGCCTTTTAACGCAGGGTTTGTAAAAACCTGTAATTCCAGTGCTGTAGGTAAGTGAGCGGTGAGAATAACGTGCAAGTTAGTACCGCACAGCTCATAACGCAAAACTCGTAATCTGGCCGAAAGCTTGTTGTAATCTTGTAGGAATAATTTAAAATAAAGCTTGTTGGAATCAGTAAAAATACTGCTCACTAATAATATAACAGCACATATTTCTCTTGATGTTGTCAGATGTTGAGTTTTTTGAGTGCCCTTTGTAGCAGATCATAAACTGGGTTTCAATTTGCAATATCAGTGAGTGCAGGTGCATTGCATTGTTAACATGGGTATATCTGTATAATATACTATGAACCAAAATGATGCAGAAATGTTTAATAAACCCCCATAGTGATACGCTAATATAACTTGCATCTCATTTAGTGCTAGATTACAAGTGGAGCACAATTGATAGTGCAGAATCAGTTATCTTTTGAACGAACAAAGAATAACCCACAATCTAGTATTACAAGCAGATGGTTAAATATTTAGGGCCAGATTACAAGTGGAGCGCAAGATTGTGCTTTCTCAAGGGCAATATTTGTGCTTCACTCATAATATTAGCGCACACAATTGTGAACTGGTATTTGAAGTGACCCGCAATGCGAACGCAACCTTGCGTTCACATTGCATGGAAGCTTTGCACTCACGAGAATGTATTTCCATAGGCTCTAATGGGAGCCTCATTCTCATGCCATGAGATATGGCATTAGAACCTAGCACAGCGAAGTGGGTAAGTCACGTAGTGATGGGCAGAAAAATGAAATATATATGTATATGAATATATACATACAGTATATATTTATGTGTTTATATGTGTATATACACATATTAACAAATAAACACAGTAAATATTTATATAAGCATATACATATATATATTTATAAAGAACACACAATTCCCCAAGACCGCTATGTAAAAGCACTTTTCAGTGCCATTTTTTCAACTTTATGGCTATCCCCGATCTCCATATCCACTCCTACAACTATATTTAAATATAGCCAATGAATATGTTAAACAAAACTTTACCTATAGTGGCTGTATCTGACTTTCATTATGCCTATAGACTGTATATCTACACAGTATACTAATCTCCTAATATGCCCATCACACTATGGTATATACTCCTACTCTACATAGACAGGAATAAGTTTAGTTGACTTTTTGAAACGGAAACCTAATAACTATTATTATATATTATATTATTATCTTCAGAAGTTATCTAACAGTCAAGGAAATCATTTAATATTCAACCATATTATAAACTCCACCTCCCCCATTGGAAAGCTCAGCCCCTCCACCTCCCCCTTATACTTTGAGCGGCTCTTGCCCGCTGACCTTCCCTCCTCCCCTATATACCTCGGCCCAAGAGTGGCCGATAAATATGCTGATTCTCCACAGGCTGATACCATTGATTCAGATAGTTTACAGAATGTTTTCTATTGCATTGTGGAGATCATCCGTCACATAATATAACATAAAAGGAAGTTCCATTTTATCTTGCCTAAACCCTTGTCTATCACCATTTTAAGATTTGATATGTAATTTTCTTTCTACATGAACATTCTGTTTTGTTGACAATATTTGTTTATAGACAATGTATTACTCACTTTGATGTAACAATGGCTCTAGGGTGAATTTTGTTTGTTAATCTCTAATTCAACTTCAATAAAAAAATTATTTAAAAAAAAAAAAAGTTCCTCCCTCAAAAGTGATATTGTTAATTTTTTTTTGGTATCTTTGTTTTTATCATATGAACATGGAAAGTTATTATATTTCCACCTTATTTTCCAGCTTATATTACAAAACATATTTCTCTACATTCTACAGGAAAGACAAGGACTTCACAATTGGCAACAAGGATTTTAAAAGTATTTGTGGTGTTTGGTTGACATGTTAAAAAAAGATTAAAGTTTGTGATTATCCAATACAAGTTGCCTTTATTGATGTTATTTATTGTATTAATTTTTGGGAAACTTGGACTCTCAGTACAATCAAAAGCCTACATGAGATGAAAAATAATATTTATTTGTCGTAAACAATGGAAACTTGTTCATTTTATTAATGAAAATCAATACTTTAAGGTTATGTAAAGCAGTATTATATTAATGTTACGTGTTATTAAATGTGATTTTTTTCAATTTTTTTTAAGGTCACACAATAATTCATTGTTTTTGATCAATAGCTCATTTCTTGCCCTCAATATACCATTTTTTTTCCTTCAATACAATGTTTCTTTCCCCTTAGATTATCAATTTCCGATCATAATATTCTTTTGGTTCAAGTCTGTAAATAGAAGCCATTTCATTAATCGATTCTAGCTCTGGTCTTCTGCTAATGTGAATAGAATTTGGATGTAATACACATTCTTGGCCCATGTCTGTCTCTGGGGGTGCAGAAATAGCCACAATAGTGGGTGTCCCTATTTGGGTGGCATCATCATCACCATCTTCCTCTGTAATTGTATTTTCAACCAGTGTTTCCAGGTGAATCTCACAATTCTCTTGTGTATTATCTGTAAGCAACAAATGTATAGTAAATCAAAATGAAATCTGAATATATATTAAACAATTTCTAGCGTTTCCACTACAATGATAATTATCCTTTTATCCCTATTAGAACAAGTATGTCCCCACACTACTACACTTTTCACATGTAACAATGAGAGGCATTCATTGAGTATCCTATAGTCACCACTGTCAACCTCCCCTTTTTTCAACTTTATGGCTATCCCTGATCTCCATATCCACTCCTACAACTATATTTAAATATAGCCAATGACTATGTTAAACAAAACTTTACCTATAGTGGCTGTATCTGACTTTCATTATACCTATAGACTGTATAACTACACAGTATACTAATCTCCTAATATGCCCATCACACTATGGTATATACTCCTACTCTACATAGACAGGAATAAGTTTAGTTGACTTTTCCGAAATGGGATCCTAATAACTCTATTATTATCTTCAGAAGTTATCTAACAGTCAAGGAAATTATTTAATATTCAACCACCATATTATAAACTCCACCTCCCCCATTGGAAAACTCCGCCCCTCCCCCTTATACTTTGAGCGGCTCTTGCCCGCTGACCTTCCCTCCCCCCTATATACCTCGAACCAAGAGTGGCCGATACATATGCTAATTCTCCACAGGCTGCTACCATTGATTCAGATATTTTACAGAATGTTTTCTATTGCATTGTGGAGATCATCCGTCACATAATATAACATAAAAGGAAGTTCCATTTTATCTCGCCTAAACCCTTGTCTATCAAAATTTTAAGATTTGATATGTAATTTTCTTTCTACATGTACATTCTGTTTTGTTGACAATATTTGTTTATGGACAATGTATTACTCACTTTGATGTAACAATGGCTCTAGGGCGAATTTTGTTTGTTAATCTCTACTTCAACTTCAATAAAAAAATTATTTTCAAAAAAAAAAAAAAAAAGAGTTCCTCCCTCAAAAGTGATAGTTATTTTTTTTTTGGTATCTTTGTTTTTATCATAAGAACATTGAAAGTTATTATATTTCCACCTTATTTTCCAGCTTATATTACAAAACATATTTCTCTACATTCTACAGGAAAGACAAGGACTTCGCAATTAGCAACAAGGATTTTAACCCCTTAACGACCGAGGACGTGCAGGGTACGTCCTCAAAAAAAAGGCAGTTAACGCCTGAGGAGGCATCCTGCAATAACTCTAGATGGCCATCCGATGCAGAGAGAGCCACTCTGTGGCCCTCTCTGCACCGGACATCGATGGCCGGTATCGTTGGTGGGTGGGAGCCGACTTGGGAGGCAGGTGGGCGGCCATCGATGGGCCGGGTAATGTAGAGGGGGGCGGGATCGGGGGCAGGGCCGATGGGGGCTCGCACGGGGGGGGGGGGGGCGGCGGGCGGGTGCGTGCATGGGGCGGGAGCGGGTGGGAACGCTACACTACAGAAACTATAACTTTGAAAAGTTTGAGAAAGCGGTATTTAAATTAAAAATATATATAAATCGGAGGTATCTAGGAGGGGGTGGGGGGTTGGTCTTTGGTGGGGCAGGGAGCTACACTACAGAAAAGGGGAAAAAATAAAAAAATATCAGCAATTTTATTCTAAACTGGGTACTGGCAGACAGCTGCCAGTACCCAAGATGGCGGCCATTAAGGCAGAGGGGGAGAGTTAGAGAGCTGTTTGGTGGGGGATCAGTCAGGTTGGGGGCTAAAGGGGGGTCCCACAGAGCAGCATATGTAAATATGCCTTTTCTTTAAAAAAAAAAAAAAGCCCAAATATAGCTATTATTTTAGTACTGGCAGAGTTTCAGCCAGTACTTAAGATGGCGGGGACAATTGTGGGGTGGGGGAGGGAAGAGAGCTGTTTGGGAGGGATCAGGGGGTCTGATGTTTCAGGTGGGAGGCTAAGCTCTACACTAAAGCTAAAATTAACCCTGCAAGCTCCCTACAAGCTACCTAATTAACCCCTTCACTGCTAGCCATAATACGTGTGATGCGCATTTAGCGGCCTAAGTACCAAAAAGCAACGCCAAAGCCATATGTGTCTGCTATTTCTGAACAAAGGGGATAACAGAGAAAAATTTACAACCATTTATGCCATAATTGCACAAGCTGTTTGTAAATAATTTCAGTGAGAAACAAAAAGTTTGTGAAAAAGGGAACTTTTTTTTTTATTTGATCGCATTTGGTGGTGAAATGGTGGCATGCAATATACCAAAATGGGCCTAGATCAATACTTTGGGTTGTCTGCTACACTACACTAAAGCTAAAATTAACCCTACAAGCTCCCTACAAGCTCCCTAATTAACCCCTGCACTGCTGGGCATAATACACGTGTGGTGCACAGCGGCATTTAGCGGCCTTCTATTTACCAAAAAGCAATGCCAAAGCCATATATGTCTGCTATTTCTGAACAATGTGGATCCCAGAGAAAAATTTACAAACATTTATGCCATAATTGCACAAGCTGTTGCACAAGTTATTATATTTCCACCTTATTTTCCAGCTTATATTACAAAACATATTTCTCTACATTCTAAAGGAAAGACAAGAACTTCACAATTAGCAACAAGGATTTTAACCCCGTAACGACCGAGGACGTGCAGGGTACGTCCTCAAAAAAAAAGGCAGTTAACGCCTGAGGATGTACCCTGCACGTCCTCGGTGTGGAAAGCAGCTGGAAGCGATCCTGCTCGCTTCCAGCTGCTTTCCGGTTATTGCAGTGATGCCTCGATATGGAGGCATCCTGCAATAACTCTAGATGGCCATCCGATGCAGAGAGAGCCACTCTGTGGCCCTCTCTGCACTGGACATCGATGGCCGGTATCGTTGGTGGGTGGGAGCCGACTTGGGAGGCGGGTGGACGGCCATCGATGGGCCGGGTAATGTAGAGGGGGGCGGGATCGGGGGCAGGGCCGATGGGGACGCGCACGGGCACGCGCACGTGCACGGGGGGGGGGGCTGGCGGGCGCGTGCACGGGGCGGGAGCGGGTGGGAACGCTACACTACAGAAACTATAACTTTGAAAAGTTTGAGAAAGCGGTATTTAAATTAAAAATATATATAAATCGGAGGTATCTAGGAGGGGGTGGGGGGTTGGTCTTTGGTGGGGCAGGGAGCTACACTACAGAAAAGGGGAAAAAATAAAAAATATCAGCAATTTTATTCTAAACTGGGTACTGGCAGACAGCTGCCAGTACCCAAGATGGCGGCCATTAAGGCAGAGGGGGAGAGTTAGAGAGCTGTTTGGTGGGGGATCAGTCAGGTTGGGGGCTAAAGGGGGGTCCTACAGAGCAGCATATGTAAATATGCCTTTTCTTTAAAAAGAAAAAAAGCCCAAATATAGCTTTTATTTTAGTACTGGCAGAGTTTCTGCCAGTACTTAAGATGGCGGGGACAATTGGGGTGGGGGAGGGAAGAGAGCTGTTTGGGAGGGATCAGGGGGTCTGATGTTTCAGGTAGGAGGCTAAGCTCTACACTAAAGCTAAAATTAACCCTGCAAGCTCCCTACAAGCTACCTAATTAACCCCTTCACTGCTAGCCATAATACGTGTGTAATAAGTACCAAAAAAGCAACGCCAAAGCCATATGTGTCTGCTATTTCTGAACAAAGGGGATAACAGAGAAAAATTTACAACCATTTATGCCATAATTGCACAAGCTGTTTGTAAATAATTTCAGTGAGAAACAAAAAGTTTGTGAAAAAGGGAACTTTTTTTTTTATTTGATCGCATTTGGTGGTGAAATGGTGGCATGCAATATACCAAAATGGGCCTAGATCAATACTTTGGGTTGTCTTCTACACTACACTAAAGCTAAAATTAACCCTACAAGCTCCCTACAAGCTCCCTAATTAACCCCTGCACTGCTGGGCATAATACACGTGTGGTGCACAGCGGCATTTAGCGGCCTTCTATTTACCAAAAAGAAATGCCAAAGCCATATATGTCTGCTATTTCTGAACAATGTGGATCCCAGAGAAAAATTTACAACCATTTATGCCATAATTGCACAAGCTGTTTGTAAATAATTTCAGTGAGAAACCGAAAGTTTGTGAAAAAGTGAACGATTTTTTGTATTTGATCGCATTTGGCGGTGAAATGGCGACATGAAATATACCAAAATTGGCCTAGATCAATACTTTGGGATGTCTTCTAAAAAAAAATATATACATGTCAAGGGATATTCAGGGATTCCTGAAAGATATCAGTGTCCCAATGTAACTAGCGCTAATCTTGAATAAAATGGTTTGGAAATAGCAAAGTGCTACTTGTATTTATGGCCCTATAACTTGCAAAAAAAGCAAAGAACATGTAAACATTGGCTATTTCTAAACTCAGGACAAAATTTAGAAAATATTTAGCATGGGTGTTTTTTGGTAGTTGTAGATGTGTAACAGATTTTGGGGGTCAAAGTTAGAAAAAGTGTTTTTTTCAATTTTTTTCTCATATTTTATAATTTTTTTTACAATAAATTATAAGATATGATGAAAATAATGGTATCTCTGGAAAGTCCATTTAATGGCGAGAAAAACGGTATATAATATGTGTGGGTACAGTAAATGAGCAAGAGGAAAATTACAGCTAAACACAAACACCGCAAAAATGTAAAAATAGCCTTGGTCCCAAACGGACAGAAAATGGAAAAGTGCTGTGGTCATTAAGGGGTTAAAAGTATTTGTGATGTTTGGTTGACATGTTAAAAAAAGATTAAAAGTTTGTGATTATCCAATACAAGTTGCGTTTATTGATGTTATTTATTGTATTAATTTTTGGGAAACTTGGGCCTAGATTTGGAGTTCGGCGGTAAAAGGGCTGTTAACGCTCCGCGGGCTTTTTTCTGGCCGCACCATAAAATTAACTCTGGTATCGAGAGTTCAAACAAATGCTGCGTTAGGCTCCAAAAAAGGAGCGTAGAGCATTTTTACCGCAAATGCAACTCTCGATACCAGAGTTGCTTACGGACGCGGCCGGCCTCAAAAACGTGCTCGTGCACGATTCCCCCATAGGAAACAATGGGGCTGTTTGAGCTGAAAAAAAACCTAACACCTGCAAAAAAGCAGCGTTCAGCTCCTAACGCAGCCCCATTGTTTCCTATGGGGAAACACTTCCTACGTCTGCACCTAACACTCTAACATGTACCCCGAGTCTAAACACCCCTAACCTTACACTTATTAACCCCTAATCTGCCGCCCCCGCTATCGCTGACCCCTGCATATTTTTTTAAACCCCTAATCTGCCGCTCCGTAAACCGCCGCCACCTACGTTATCCCTATGTACCCCTAATCTGCTACCCCTAACACCGCCGACCCCTAGATTATATTTATTAACCCCTAACCTGCCCCCCACAACGTCGCCGACACCTGCCTACACTTATTAACCCCTAATCTGCCGAGCGGACCTGAGCGCTACTATAATAAAGTTATTAACCCCTAATCCGCCTCACTAACCCTATCATAAATAGTATTAACCCCTAATCTGCCCTCCCTAACATCGCCGACACCTAACTTCAATTATTAACCCCTAATCTTCCGATCGGAGCTCACCGCTATTCTAATAAATGGATTAACCCCTAAAGCTAAGTCTAACCCTAACACTAACACCCCCCTAAGTTAAATATAATATTTATCTAACGAAATAAATTAACTCTTATTAAATAACTTATTTCTATTTAAAGCTAAATACTTACCTGTAAAATAAACCCTAATATAGCTACAATATAAATTATAATTATATTATAGCTATTTTAGGATTAATATTTATTTTACAGGCAACTTTGTAATTATTTTAACCAGGTACAATAGCTATTAAATAGTTAAGAACTATTTAATAGTTACCTAGTTAAAATAATAACAAATTTACCTGTAAAATAAATCCTAACCTAAGTTATAATTAAACCTAACACTACCCTATCAATAAAATAATTAAATAAACTACCTACAATTACCTACAATTAACCTAACACTACACTATCAATAAATTAATTAAACACAATTCCTACAAATAAATACAATTAAATAAACTAGCTAAAGTACAAAAAATAAAAAAGAACTAAGTTACAGAAAATAAAAAAATATTTACAAACATAAGAAAAATATTACAACAATTTTAAACTAATTACACCTACTCTAAGCCCCCTAATAAAATAACAAAGCCCCCCAAAATAAAAAATTCCCTACCCTATTCTAAATTAAAAAAGTTACAAGCTCTTTTACCTTACCAGCCCTGAACAGGGCCCTTTGCGGGGCATGCCCCAAGAAGTTCAGCTCTTTTGCCTGTAAAAAAAAACATACAATACCCCCCCCCCCAACATTACAACCCACCACCCACATACCCCTAATCTAACCCAAACCCCCCTTAAATAAACCTAACACTAAGCCCCTGAAGATCTTCCTACCTTGTCTTCACCATCCAGGTATCACCGATCCGTCCTGGCTCCAACATCTTCATCCAACCCAAGCGGGGGTTGGCGATCCATAATCCGGTCCAGAAGAGGCTCCAAAGTCTTCCTCCTATCCGGCAAGAAGAGGACATCCGGACCGGCAAACATCTTCTCCAAGCGGCATCTTCGATCTTCTTCCATCCGGAGCGAAGCGGCAGGATCCTGAAGACATCCAGCGCGGAACATCCATCCGGACCGACGACTGAACGACGAATGACTGTTCCTTTAAGGGACGTCATCCAAGATGGCGTCCCTCGAATTCCGATTGGCTGATAGGATTCTATCAGCCAATCGGAATTAAGGTAGGAATTTTCTGATTGGCTGATGGAATCAGCCAATCAGAATCTAGTTCAATCCGATTGGCCGATCGGAACAGCCAATAGAATGCGAGCTCAATCTGATTGGCTGATTGGATCGGCCAATCGGATTGAACTTGATTCTGATTGGCTGATTCCATCAGCCAATCAGAAAATTCCTACCTTAATTCCGATTGGCTGATAGAATCCTATCAGCCAATCGGAATTCGAGGGACGCCATCTTGGATGACGTCCCTTAAAGGAACAGTCATTCGTCGTTCAGTCGTCGGTCCGGATGGATGTTCCGCGCTGGATGTCTTCAGGATCCTGCCGCTTCGCTCCGGATGGAAGAAGATCGAAGATGCCGCTTGGAGAAGATGTTTGCCGGTCCGGATGTCCTCTTCTTGCCGGATAGGAGGAAGACTTTGGAGCCTCTTCTGGACCGGATTATGGATCGCCAACCCCCGCTTGGGTTGGATGAAGATGTTGGAGCCAGGACGGATCGGTGATACCTGGATGGTGAAGACAAGGTAGGAAGATCTTCAGGGGCTTAGTGTTAGGTTTATTTAAGGGGGGTTTGGGTTAGATTAGGGGTATGTGGGTGGTGGGTTGTAATGTTGGGGGGGGGGTATTGTATGTTTTTTTTTACAGGCAAAAGAGCTGAACTTCTTGGGGCATGCCCCGCAAAGGGCCCTGTTCAGGGCTGGTAAGGTAAAAGAGCTTGTAACCTTTTTAATTTAGAATAGGGTAGGGAATTTTTTATTTTGGGGGGCTTTGTTATTTTATTAGGGGGCTTAGAGTAGGTGTAATTAGTTTAAAATTGTTGTAATATTTTTCTTATGTTTGTAAATATTTTTTTATTTTCTGTAACTTAGTTCTTTTTTATTTTTTGTACTTTAGCTAGTTTATTTAATTGTATTTATTTGTAGGAATTGTGTTTAATTAATTTTTTGATAGTGTAGTGTTAGGTTAATTGTAGGTAATTGTAGGTAGTTTATTTAATTATTTTATTGATAGGGTAGTGTTAGGTTTAATTATAACTTAGGTTAGGATTTATTTTACAGGTAAATTTGTTATTATTTTAACTAGGTAACTATTAAATAGTTCTTAACTATTTAATAGCTATTGTACCTGGTTAAAATAATTACAAAGTTGCCTGTAAAATAAATATTAATCCTAAAATAGCTATAATATAATTATAATTTATATTGTAGCTATATTAGGATTTATTTTACAGGTAAGTATTTAGCTTTAAATAGGAATAATTTATTTAATAAGAGTTAATTTATTTCGTTAGATTTAAATTATATTTAACTTAGGGGGGTGTTAGTGTTAGGGTTAGACTTAGCTTTAGGGGTTAATACATTTATTAGAATAGCGGTGAGCTCCGGTCGGCAGAATAGGGGTTAATAATTGAAGTTAGGTGTCTGCGATGTTAGGGAGGGCAGATTAGGGGTTAATACTATTTATGATAGGGTTAGTGAGGCGGATTAGGGGTTATTACATTTATTATAGTAGCGCTCAGGTCCGCTCGGCAGATTAGGGGTTAATAAGTGTAGGCAGGTGTCGGCGACGTTGAGGGGGGCAGATTAGGGGTTAATAAATATAATATAGGGGTCGGCGATGTTAGGGGCAGCAGATTAGGGGTACATAGGGATAACGTAGGTGGCGGCGATTTGCGGTCGGAAGATTAGGGGTTAATTATTTTAAGTAGCTGGCGGCGACGTTGTGGGGGGCAAGTTAGTGGTTAATAAATGTAATACAGGGGTCGGCGGGGTTAGGGGCAGCAGATTAGGGGTACATAAATATAACGTAGGTGGCGGTCGGCAGATTAGGGGTTAAAAATTTTAATCGAGTGGCGGCGGTGTGGGGGGACCTCGGTTTAGGGGTACATAGGTAGTTTATGGGTGTTAGTGTACTTTAGGGTACAGTAGTTAAGAGCTTTATGAACCGGCGTTAGCCAGAAAGCTCTTAACTCCTGCTATTTTCAGGCGGCTGGAATCTTGTCGTTAGAGCTCTAACGCTCACTTCGGAAACGACTTTAAATACCGGCGTTAGAAAGATCCCATTGAAAAGATAGGCTACGCAAATGGCGTAGGGGGATCTGCGGTATGGAAAAGTCGCGGCTGAAAAGTGAGCGTTAGACCCTTTAATCACTGACTCCAAATACCAGCGGGCGGCCAAAACCAGCGTTAGGAGCCTCTAACGCTGGTTTTGACGGCTACCGCCGAACTCCAAATCTAGGCCTTGGACTCTCAGTACAATCAAAAGCCTACATGAGATGAAAAATCATATTTATTTGTCGTAAACAATGGAAACTTGTTCATTTTATTAATGAAAATCAATACTTTAAGGTTATGTACAGCAGTATTATATTAATGTTACGTGTTAGTAAATGTGATTTTTTTCAATTTTTTTTAAGGTCACACAATAATTCATTGTTTTTGATCAATAGCTCATTTCTTGCACTCAATATACCATTTTTTTCCTTCAATATAATGTTTATTTCCCCTTAGATTATCAATTTCCGATCATAATATTCTTTTGGTTCAAGTCTGTAAATAGAAGCCATTTCATTAATCGATTCTAGCTCTGGTCTTCTGCTAATGTGAATAGAATTTGGATGTAATACACATTCTTGGCCCATGTCTGTCTCTGGGGGTGCAGAAATAGCCACAATAGTGGGTGTCCCTATTTGGGTGGCATCATCATCACCATCTTCCTCTGTAATTGTATTTTCAACCAGTGTTTCCAGGTGAATCTCACAACTCTCTGTGTATTATCTGTAAGCAACAAATGTATAGTAAATCAAAATGAAATATGAATATATATTAAGGCTCGCCAGAAACACGGGACGTCAAGCTCCATTTGGAGCTTTATAGCTAGGCCCCAATGACTGATTAATGATATCTATGAATAAAGACCTTTTCACCTGCTCCCATTTTACAATACTAAAATAGTAGCCCCCCAAAAACCATCAAATGTTCTTACCGACGTTTTTTTTGTGTCTTCAATGTGCTACATGATGGCTCTTCAACACATTCTGAGTTTGGAGATTCTGCATTTTCTAGCTCTCCCTCATGAGTGACTTTAGTTGCTTCATCTGTAGTATTGTTATTTTTTAAAAAAGATATAAAAATACATTACATTTCGTATTTGTTTTTTTAAGTAATCCATGGGCGTCACATGCTTAAGTTTAATATTGATATTCACCAATAATAATAAATTGTATTACCTGTAAAAAGCATTGTATCTGAAGGCACATAAATGCCAACAATGGTGGCATTACCCATCCTTGCATACATTTGCTGTTCGTAGTGGGTTAAATCAACAGTGAAACCCATTCCCCCACCTGTTTTTTTTTTTTTTGACAATTGCTTTTCTTTACTAATTTAGTTTTTTATTTGACGTCTATTGTCAGAGCGTATTGCTCTCCGCATTCTCCCTCTGCAGAGGCTGCATTGCTGATATTAGACCAAATATTTAGCTTTCTTTGTGCAGGTACAGTTCTTGAATGATATTATGTCTTCATAATTCTGCATTACTAAGTCAACTAGAATTTCATTCTGTGTTTGAGTGAATTGCACAGATCTTACTGATTTCTTCCCATTATTAGTAGAATCCATATTTGCCTCTGAAAATGTGCAAATTAGATGGCCAAAGAAACGCAAAGAATCAATGTGACTGTCTTCTATAATTACACTGATATTTATCTGTTAATAGTGCTAAAATTGGGCATCTGCATTTCACATCTGTTTTTTTTTCTCAGTTGTACTTTTAAATAACTATCATATGAAAAACACAATCAATATATATATATATATATATATATATATATATATATATATATATATATATATATATACAAGTTATGTTTAACTTCGTTGTTATCTTCATTTCATACAGCTAAGGTTATTTTTTACAGTTTATATTTTTTCCATGCACTGATTTTACTGCTTCAAAAACTATTTTTTTGTGCATTGATATTATTCAATATTGCTCTTGTTCATGCTATATAAATATTTCATTTCCGGGATTTTGTTACATTGAGTTTTTGCACTTCGAATTACACACTTTTTTTGACTTAGCGGTTTGTCATAAAAATATGCCTAGGTGCAAAAATTTTTCAATTAGAGATTTAATAATAATTACTTTTACTATGGAAAAATATTTTCCAAAACAAAGAAGGGCAATTTATACCATGGACCAGGACCAGAGGAATCAGATCCTGGGAGAAATGGTGAGGAAAGTTCACCGGATTTCTGCGCTTCCAAGAACCAGGAAGCAATGCCTCAAGCGGTATAATGATTTAAATTGTAAGCAACGCAAATTGTGAACTTTGATTCGCAGTTATGTCCGGAAATGTAAGTTGTTTTTTTTCAACATTCATTGCATACAATATACATACATATGCCTGGACACTTCAATAAAGAAATTCAGATGTCTTATATGACATTCACATTCTTTGTGACTAGCACTTACATGGTAATTGTGTTAAATGTGAATAAACAAAATTAGCTGTGAGAATAATTGCATAGTATTCCTTTATTGATAGTTCAGGAATTGGATGTATAAACAAACAAGGAGATCAAAAGATATGTATAATGTTTTTTTACCTTTTTCTTTTTTTTTATTTAAATAATTTACAGTCAGAAACAGAAGGGCGCCGATATTTCTGCGCCCTATAGAAGAGGACCCACCGAGTGACACGGATTCTGATCCTCTGCCATGGGTATTCCTGGATGTCACTAACCCAGGTATAACGCTTACAGTTTGTTGAAAAGTTCAAATTAGTATTGTAAAATTAAATTTTTTAAAATGATAAATATTATAAATAGGAAATCAGGATGTTCAGGAAGAACCGCACAGTCAACAAATTGGGTCCTCTGAAATTGAGGACTCATCTGAAGCATGTAAGTGCTACTTTTATAGAAAAAAATACAGTCTGAAACAGTACATACCAATGTTTATCAAATTAAATAGATAGTTCAATTGATAGTTACATCAATTGTGACATCTATTGATTGATACTATATTTATTTGTTTTATGTAGATACTATATTTACATTTAAAGGGATACAGAACTACAAATATTATATTACATGATTCAGATACAGCATGCACTTGCAAGCAATCACATTTTTACATTTACTCCTATTATCCATTTTTCTTCGTTGTCTTTATTTCTTTATCTGCAAAAAGTATGCATCTAAGTTTTTTGGTTCTGAACTCTGGACAGCACTTTGTAAGTGACAGCAAGACAGGTTGTTCGCCAAAAAGTGTCCATTTCAAATAAAGACACCGATACAACGAAGAACATTTGATAATAGGAGTAAATTAGAAAGTTGTTAAAGTGTCATGCTATATCTGCATAACGAAAGAAAAAAATTTGGTTTCAGTGTCCCTTGAATATATTTGTTTTTTAATAATTATTCTTCTAATAATCTTGTTATAGCACATCCAGACATGGCTGCGCAGGAGGAGGGGGAGCAGTCTACAAAAGATTGTAAGTTAATGACTGCAATACGGACATCATTAGATATATTAACATTGTGTACTATAATAAAGCAATTAAAAATGTATTGATTACATAGCTACTGTGGACGATTCATTGGCCGCAGAACATGGTTCTGTGGAGGGGACACTTACAACTTCGGGGGAGGACATCGCAGAGGATGCACCTTCCTGTACGTTTTATCATAATACCACTTGACATACATGTACATATATTGATGTAATGATACAGATATATATAACAACCGATAGATAGATCAATAAATAAATATACACACCAATCTATATATAGATCAACCGATAGGTCGGTTGATAGATCAATCGATAGGTAGATTGATAGATGGATCAATCGATAGTTAGATAGATAGATAGATAGATAGATAGATAGATAGAGAAACCGGATAGATTGAAAGATAGATAGATGATAGATAGATAAATAGTAATACAGATCCATAGAAAGATTGGTAGATAGATATATCGATATATATATATATATATATATATATATATATATATATATATATATATATATATATATATATGAGAGAGAGAGAGAGAGAGAGAGAGAGAGAGAGAGAGAGAGAGAGAGAGAGAGAGAGATACTGGTATATTGAAATTCCGATCTATTAATTATTTTATTCTTATAATTTTGTATTAGCACATGAAGTTGGATGGGAGGAGGAGGTGGTGACACAGTCGGAAGACAATAAGTTGATTACTGAAATCAATACTTCATTAGATTGCAATACAGATAGATTGATAAATAAATTTAAATATAGATAGAATAATAGATAGTTACATTTTAGATAGGAACACAGATGTATCAATTGAAATACAAATAGATTGATAGATAGATAGATAAATGGAGATAATCGTAGATTGACATAAAGATAGATACATTAATTGAAATGCAGATAGAGAGATAGTGATAGTGGTAGATTGAAAGATAGATAGATAGATACATGGAAATACAGATAGATAAATAGTTAGATATATATGGATAGTTCAATCATTATCTACTGATTGATAAAATGTGTACATGTAATTATTTTGCTAGTAACCAAATTTTATTCTTCTAATTTAGATTTTGCAGAAGTGGGCACCTTGGCAAATAAAGATACTCCTTATGTGGCTCCGGAGGAGGAGGCAGAAAAGGAGGAGGAGGCAGTAGAGGAGCAGGAGGCAGTGGAGGAGGAGACACATTGTGAAGAAGGTAAGTTGATTACTGAAATTGATACACCATTACATTTAAATAATGATAGATAGATGATAGATAGATAAATAGATAGATAGATCAATAGATAGACATAGAGATAAATTGAGATAATGATAGATAGATCAAGATAGGTTTTATTTTGAAAGATTGATGGGTCAATAGAAATAATGATTGATAGATAGATAGATAGATAGATAGATAGATAGATAGATAGATAGATAGATAGATATAGATTGATTGATTAATACCATGTATACACGTAATTAGTTTTTTAGTCAACAATTTTTATTCTTCGATTTTTGATTTCGCAGAGGTGTCCACCGTGGGAATTGTGGATAGTCCAGGCGTGGCTGAGGAGGAGGAGGAGAATGATGAGGAGACACAGTCAGAAGAAGGTAAGTTGAATAATTAAATAGATACATCATTAGATTGAAATAAAGATAGATAAATATATAGATAAATCAATAGATAGACATATAGATCATTTGAGATACTGTTAGATTTAAATATAGTATTATAGTTTGAAATAAAGATAGATAGTTAGATAAATAGATAGATAGATCAATAGATAGATATATAGAGAATCTGCCATACTGGAAGATTGAAAGATAGATAGATAGATAGATAGATAGATAGATAGATAGATAGATAGATAGATAGATAGACATAGAGGTACATTGAGATAATGATAGATAGATCAAGATAGATTTTATTTTGAAAGATAGATAGATGGGTCAATAGAAATAACGATAGATAGATACATAGATCACCGTGGGAAGTGATCATACATCCATATACAATTGCTTGATTGATTGATACCATGTATACATGTAATTAGTTTTTTAGGCAACAATTTTTATTCTTCGATTTTTTATTTTGCAGAGGTGTCCACCGTGGGAATTGTGGATAGTCCAGGCGTGGCTGAGGAGGAGGAGGAGAATGATGAGTAAACACAGTCAGAAGAAGGCAAGTTGAATAATTAAAGAGATACATCATTAGATTGAAATAAAGATAGCTAGATAAATAGATAGATACATTAATAGATATACATATAGATCATTTGAGATAATGTTAGATTGAAATAAAGATAGTACAGTATTATAGTTTGAAATAAAGATAGATAGTTAGATAGATAGATAGATCAGTAGATATTTTGATACATTGATATGCAGACAGACCAGAAAGTAATTAATCAAATTTCTATTATTTATTTCAGGAACAATAACAGTGAACAAAACTGAAATAAAAACTGAGAAAAAGCTACGCAACCTTTTAAATAGTGTTATTTTGCCACAAGAAGCATTCGAAGCAATGTGATTTAGATTTATTTATTTTCTTTAGTTTAATTTATTATTAATTTATTATTATAAACTAATCCTAAAGCCCGTTCACACAAGCCATTTTTTTGCAGTACAGCGGTCCCACACCTTGCTCTCTCTCTTCCCCTCTCTTTTGTGCTCTCTCCCCCTCTCTTTTGTGCTCTCTCCCCTTCTCTTTTGCGCTCTCTACTCCTCTCTTTTGCGCTCCCTGTCGCTCCACCTCTCTTTTGTGCTCTCTCCCCCCTCTCTTTTGCTTTCTTTCTCCCCCTCTATTTTGCTCTCTCCCTCCCCCCTCTATTTTGCTCTCTCTCCCCCTCTCTTTTGTGCTCTCTCCCCCTCTCTTTTGCGCTCTCTCTCGCTTCACCTCTCTTTTGCTCTCTCTCCCCCCTCTCTTTTGCTCCCTCTCTCTCTCCCTCCTCTCTTAATTGGAGTAGCCATGTTAGTACATATGCAGTACATAGATATCAAAATAAGAAGATTATTGCAATAATATTGTTATTGTGATATATATATATATATATATATATATATATATATATATATATATACACACAATCGATCTACATATGTAGACAGACAGTGCAATTTAAAAATATTACAGATGTAACCTACTATAACATTGTATACATAACAATATAGAAACAAATATATGTGCAAAATTGACTTATAGGGGTATATCTATCAAGCTCCGTATGGAGCTTGAAGCCCCATGTTTCTGGCAAGCCTTCAGACTCACCAGAAACACAAGTTATGGAGCAGCGGCTCCATAACCTGTCCGCCTGCTCTGAGGAGGCGGACAGACATTGCCACAAATCAACCCGAGCTGTTGGTGCACTGCTAAATACGGAGAGTGTATTGCTCTCCGCATTCAGCAAGGTCTGTCGGACATGATCCACTAATCATGTTTAATAAATATGCCCCATAGGCATGATAAATATGAGGAAGTTAAATTGCGATCAGCGGGATTTATCATAATACGCCGCAGCTCGTCAATTTCAAAAAGCGTATAATTACGAGCAGTTAAGTGATAAATATAAGCGCACATGTGTGCCCTCGCAGAGGCGAGTTGAAGCGCAGTTACAGATGTACATAATAGACACTACAACTTGCTTTTGATAAATCTATCCAATAAAGTTACAGTGAGGGAAAATATAATTTGATCCCCTGCTGATTTTGTACGTTTGCCCACTGACAAAGAAATGATCAGTTTATAATTTTAATGGTAGGTTTATTTGAACAGTGAGAGACAGAATAACAACAACAAAATCCAGAAAAACGCATTTCAAAAAAAGTTATAAATTTATTTGCATTTTAATGAGTGAAATAAGTATTTGATCCCCTATCAATCAGCAAGATTTCTGGCTTCCAGATGTCTTTTATACTGGTAGCGAGCTAAGATTAAGAGTTCTCTCTTAAAGGGAGTGTTCCTAATCTCTGCTTGTGTAATGCTCATGGGATATTCCACTATCAGATCAAACTTGGCCAGTAGTCTTCTTATCCCGGCGTCAAGTGGAATGATAGGAAATATCCCAGAACAGAGAGAGTTTGTTAAATGAGGTAAGCAGTACTCACAGCAGGCAGGACAATAGAAGTTCAGGGGTAAACCAATAGAAGGACCGGGAACAGGCAGGAGTCAGCAACAAAAGGATAGCCAATAGTATAATAGTTCAGGGGTAAACCAAAAAAATGGTCAGACAAGCAGAGTTCAGCAACAGTATAGCAATCCAGTAGTTCTTGGGTTAAGCAGACAGAGTTGTCAGACAAGTAGAGTTTAGCAACAGTATAGCAATCGAGTAGTTCAGGGGTTAAGCAGGTAAAGTGGTCAGACAAGCAGAGTTCAGCAACAGTATAGCAATCCAGTAGTTCACGGGTTAAGCAGGCAGAGTAGTCAGACAAACAGAGTTCAGCAACAGTATAGCAATCCAGTAGTTCAGGGATTAAGCAGGTAGAGTGGTCAAACAAGCAGAGTTCAGTATCAGAATAGCAATCCAGAATACAGATATACAACACCTAGGTGAACACTAAGTAACACCTATACTTGGGCAGAGAATGTAAGTGAAGCAAGTACTTACATAGCTGCCAATTCACTCCAAGAGCTCAAGGATCTGGCTTCAGAGAGGGGAAGATGTGCGGTGATTACATCATTGCCGCACACTCAGAGGAACCCCTGGATCCTTGGCAAATGCCAGAGCATCCTAGGCAACGAAAAGAGAGGAAGCAACGTGCCCCTGAAGGGCGGTGTGACAGCTTGCTACCTGTATAAAAGACACTTGTCCACAGAAGCAATCAATCAGATTCCAAACTCTCCACCATTGCCAAGACCAAAGAGCTGTCCAAGGATGTCAGGGACAAGATAATAGACCTACACAAGGCTGGAGTGAGCTACAAGACCATCGCCAAGCAGCTTGGTGAGAAGGTGACAACAGTTGATGCGATTATTCACAAATGAAAGAAACACAAAATAACTATCAATCTCCCTCGGTCTGGGGCTCTATGCAAGATCTCACCTCGTGGATTTTCAATGATCATCAGAACGGTGATGAATCAGCCCAGAACTACACAGGAGAATCTTGTCAATGATATCAAGACAGCTGGGACCATAGTCACCAAGAAAACAATTGGTAACACACTACACAGTGAAGGACTGAAGTCCTTCAGTGCCCACAAGGTCCCCCTGCTCAAGAAAGCACATGTACAGTCCTGTCTGAAGTCTGCCAATGAACATCTGAATGATCCAGATGAGACCAAAATCGAGCTCTTTTTACATCAACTCAACTCACCGTGTTTGGAGGAGGAGGAATGCTGCCTATGACCCAAGATGCCTAAGAACACCATCGCCATCATCAAACGTGAAGGTGGAAACATTATGCATTGGGGGTGTTTTTCTGCTAAGAGGACAGGACAACTTCACTGCATCAAAGGGACCATGGACGGGGCCATGTACCGTCAAATCTTGGGTGAGAACCTCCTTCCCTCAACCAGGGAATTGAAAATGGGTTGTGGATAGGTATTCCAGCATGACAATGACCCAAAACACATGCCCAAGGCAACAAAGGAGTGGCTCAAGAAGAAGCACATTAAGATCCTGGAGTGGCCTAGCCAGTCTCCAGACATTAATACCATAGAAAATCTGTGGAGGGAGCTGAAGGTTCGAGTTGCCAGAACGTCAGCCTCAAAATCTTAATGACTTGGAGAGAATCTGCAAAGAGGAGTGGGACAAAATCCCTCCTGAGATGTGTGCAAACCTTGTGGCCAATTACAAGAAACATCTGACCTCTGTGATTTTCAACAAGGGTTTTGCCACCAAGTACCAAGAATGTTTTGCAAAGGGGTTAAATAGTTATTTCACTCATTAAAATGCAAATCAATTTATAACTTTTTTGAAATGCGTTTATCTGGATTTCTGTCTCAATTTTCAAATAA
This sequence comes from Bombina bombina, assembly GCF_027579735.1. Taxonomy (NCBI): domain Eukaryota; kingdom Metazoa; phylum Chordata; class Amphibia; order Anura; family Bombinatoridae; genus Bombina; species Bombina bombina. The sequence continues at coordinate 490,509,018 of NC_069502.1, forward strand.
ACCTACCATTTAAATTATAAACTAATCATTTCTTTGTCAGTGGGAAAACGTACAAAATCAGCAGGGGATAAAAAAAATTTTTTGTCAGTGTAAAGGGGAGATGCTATACACCTGTGTAAGGTATTTAAGCTTATATGGTACACCTATGTATTTGACATGACTAAGGGTATGAGACCCGAAATGTAGTCTTCTGTTTTTTTGTTTTTTGTTTTAAATATGTTTTATTGAGGATTAAGCAATACAACTGGTGTCACAATGCAGGTGACTAAAAAATGCACATATATGCAAACATTATATTGTTGTAATGATATAGTAAATATAGCTATTGATGGAAATGCAAATCATATAAATCAAGCATATCAAGCATGAAATACAATATCAACCGCATAAACCTCATTTTTAATTATCTTGAATAAGAATATAAACCTCATTTTTAAATAGTGTGAACAGACTGTAAACACAGGGGCAAACTAATACTTCAGTATTATCAATTAACTCAGTTTTCTAGGAACTTCATAAAGTCAGTTTAGGAATATCTGTCTGTACACTTCAGCTAGTATTCTCAGTGCGCATCTCCAGGCGGAGGAGGCCCTCTATGGGGAGAAGGAAGGGAAGAGAGGGGAAATAGAAGCTAGGAAGTATGGCAAGAGAGGGGAAGGGTGGGCAATCAGTTTATTAGTAGGGAATGTAGGAAAGCAGGTGTTATCAGCCAATTAGTACATCACCAACTTGGTGTGAAAAATTAATTATAATAATGGAAGGGATCAGAAACTTTAGTGCAACTATAAATTTAGCTGTGATCTCCTTGATAGTTAAACACAGGCTCCCAAATCCGCCAATAAAGCTCCTCCTTATCCATGTTAGAATAGAAACTTTGTTCCATTTTGGCATATATCTGCATTATAGATGTAACTGCTGTAATATCTGGGGGTTGGGTTTGTTTCCAGGCCCTTGCAATCGCCAGTTTCGTGGCCGCTAGGACAAAGATGACCAGTTTAGATATGTGAGTTGGGACACTTTTCGGGAAGATATGTAGGAGGGCAATTGTAGGAGCGAGTGGGATAGAAAGCCCAAGGTTAGCACAAAGGGTTTTTACCTGATTCCAGAGGGGTATAAGTTTCGGGCAATCCCACCAGATATGTATATCTGAACCTCTTTGCATACAATCTCTCCAGCATAGAGGAGACGTTGTGGGGAACATCAGCGACAGCCTCAAGGGAGTATAGTACCATTTTAGGAATAATTTCATGTAGGCCTCTAACGTATTTGCACAATGTACCGTCTTTTTAGTTAGCGTCATAGCTGTACTTAGGTCTTTATCTGAAATAGGTCTAGATAGATCACCTTCCCATGCTCTCAACTGCCAGGGTCTGTCTCTATTAGTGGACAACTGTAGGAGATCATAGTGGAATAATATGAGCTTAGGAGTCTTAATAGGAAGCTGCCATAGCTTTTCCCAGTTAGTCAAGGGTCTATTCAGAGCCTTGGTGAATCCCCATGATGTCATAAAGGCATAAAGTCTCGAGTATTCAAACGAGACCCACAGGGGGGGGGGGCTCTGAGGTAATTGTTCTCATGTTATGAGGAATGAGTAGGGTGCCCGAGGGGTATAGACGGGAGACCACTTTCAGGTCCCACGCACTCCACTGTTGTATGTGTGTATCAGGGAGAGCCGCCAGTAAGGCTGGTATGGAATGAATGGGAGACGTGTGTGGGGCAATGCCTCGTAGATTTCTGAGGCTATACCAAACCTTCAGATTATCTCTGATGATGGCATTTTTTAATTTCAAGGTGTCGACGCTGTGGCTAGGGATCCAGGGTAGGTCTGCTAACTTTAAGACCAGAGGAAGGACTAATGCTTCTATGCTTTTCCAGCCCTGTACTTCCCCTTTGTCTGTCCATGCTGTAATATGAGAGAGCCTAGCTGCCTCATAGTACTCCCGTATGCTAGGCATTGCAACTCCTCCATATTCGTATCTTTTTTGGAGTATTTTCGCTGCAATCCGGGGCCTAGACTTATTCCAAATATAATGTTGTCCAATGGATTGGAGCTTATCTATTAAAGTGTTGGGGACATTAAGAGGGATACAGCGGAAATAGTACAGAATTTTAGGCAAGATTGTCATTTTGAAAGATGCGATGCGACCTAACCATGAAATCTCTTTAAGACTCCAAGAGGAGGTAAGCTCAGTAATCTCTCTAATAAGGTTTGTATAATTAACGCCCAGATGTCGAATGGTGGATCGCAACCATTGGAAAGAGTACGATGTTTGTAATATATCTAATTCAAATGCTGGGATGTATACTGGTAGAGCCTCCGTTTTGGTGACATTTACCTTGTAGTAACTATGAGCTCCAAACTCAGTAATAATATCAAAGAGTGCTGGCAAAGAGCCTATTGGGTTTGTTAAAAAGAGCGTAACATCGTCCGCATATAGTGCAATCTTCGCAGTCGTGTCGCCAAGCTGGACGCCTCGTACTATGTGTGATTGCCTGATAGCCTGGGCCAAGGGTTCAATGGCCATGGAAAAAAATCAGAGGTGACAGGGGGCAACCTTGTCTGGTGCCATTGGTAATACGTATTTCCGGAGAGGCAAAACCTAGACCTTTAACTACTGCAGAGGGGCAGGAGTACAGGGCTCGAATTGCCGTGATCACGTCTTCCGGTATGCCAAATTGGGCAAGCGTGTGCCATAGGTATTCCCATCTGACCCTGTCAAATGCTTTTTCTGCGTCCAACGACAGGGCCAGCATGGGGAGCCTCAAACGGGAGGCTTCCGTAAGTATGTTTAGCATTTTTATCCGGTCCCTCTCTGCCAAACATGAAACCAACCTGGTCTGTATTTATCACTTTCGGGAGCATGCTATTAAGGCGATTAGCCCATAGCTTGGCATATAGCTTCACATCACCATTTATCAAGGAAATTGGTCTGTAGCTTGTACATTGTGAGGGATCTTTGTTTGGCTTAGGGATGGGCAAGATTACTGCTTGTAAGAATTCTTTGTGGAATGAGCCTGCCTCTCGAGCCTCAGCATAGACCTTAAGGAGGATCCTGTTTAATTCCGTTTTAAACAGTTTGTAGAAGGCGTTCGGGAAGCCATCAGGACCCGGAGCCTTGTTATTATGGGTGTGTTTAATAGCTTGATTAAGCTCATTTGCAGTGAATGGGGCTTTAAGGGCTTCTCTATCCTCATCCGGGAGGACTGGTAAGCCTAGCGCCTATAGAAAGTCTACTACTTCACGTGAAGAAGACTCTTTGGTAGCCATCGAGGGCTTAAGATGGTACAGGTCTGAGTAATAGGCCGCAAACGTCTCTCCAATTTCCTTGGGTGAGGAGACTGAGGTGTTGCCTCTTTGGAGAGATAAGATTCGGGCTGCTGCTGTCCTGCTCCTTAGTTTATGGGCAAGGATGGTTGAGGCCTTAATGCCTTGACAGTACATCAGCTTCTTGAATCTAGCGTAAGAGTCTTTAACTCTTTGCAGTTCTCTATCCGCCAGTTGTGTTCTTAATACCTTAATCTTATCGGCCAGGTCTGTAGTTGGAGATTCTTTATTCTCCTGTTCTACAGAGTGTAGCTCAGCAACAAGAAGGCCTAGGGATTGACCTGCCTGACGTCGTAACATTGCCTGTCTCCGAATGCATATCCCTCTTATGTATGCCTTCAAAGCGGCCCATATTGTTTGGGAGGATACATCTGGAGTATCATTTATTCTCAGAAACTCTGCAATAGAGGCTTGGAGGGAGGTTCTGAAAGCTTTATCTTGGATCATTTGTTTTGGAAATTTCCAGCTAGGTCTAGACTCTGTGGTTAGGTCAGTAGAGAGAGTGAACATCAGAATATCATGATCCGACCAAGGGCAGACCCTAATATGTGACGCTAAAACTCTATTGAGTGTCCATGAGTCAGTGAAGAAGTGGTCGAGTCTTGAGTATGAGTTATGCGGTCTAGAGAAATATGTATAGTCCCTGTCATTGTGGTGTAGTGCCCTCCAGATATCATACCAATTATGTTGGATAATGTATTGTCAGAACTTATTGGCAGTAGTTATAGAGTACGCGTCAATTGTTTTCCCACTCTGAACCTTCTTGTCTAGCAGGGGGTCCCATACCATATTAAAGTCACCCCGTAGTATTATCGTCCCAGTTTTGTGTTTCTCAAGTTTGGACAGTGTACCTTTCAGGAATTTAGATTGTAATTGGTTTGGGGCATAAATGTTAACTAGGGTTAATAGTATACCATTTAGTTTACAATTGAGCAATAGGAATCGCCCTTGGCTATCTTTCTCTGCGTGGATATGTTCAAAATGAAGAGATTTGTGTATGGCAATCGCTACTCCTCTAGATTTCTCAGTGTGAGAAGCTAGAACCACTATAGGGTATTCTGGGGTCTTGTACGGGGGCTGGGTTGACGCTAACCAATGTGTCTCCTGTAAAAACATGACCTGTACTTTCAGGGACTTCATGGTATTGGTAAGCATACTTCTCTTTTCCTGTGAGTTAAGTCCCTTGACATTTAATGTTGCAAAGGAAACATTATTAGAAGTCGTCGCCATTTTTTTGTGGGGGGGGGAGGGGAAAGGGGGAGTGAACAGGGAAAGGAAAGTTAGAGGGAAGGGATTCAGGTAACAGACTCACCCCGTCTGGAGATGCGCACCCGAGTGTGGCCCTCAATAGGCACAAAGCCTGTTATTCGGACAGGCTGTTAAAAAGAGCCACTAGGGATCACCTCCTATAAGGATTTCAATTTTCACCTAGAGGATGATGAGAAGAGCAGATATTGAACAGATAAACAAAGAAAAATCAAAATAAAACACTGAAGACCAACTATTCAGTACAAACAATATAATAGATGTCTTATAGGTTTGAACCGAGTGTATCAGTATTAATCAGGTGAGGTTTTAAATACTTTATCAGATGTGGTGAACCGCAGGATCACCAAGAGGAGAAGTGTAACTAGATACAAAACTGACTTCTCCAGTCCCCGTAAAAGGGGATAACACAAATGGAATTTGCGTGTATGGGGGGGGGAGGTAGTACAAGTATTTAACTTTTATGTAGAGATTGACTATCATTGGGGGAGTGTGAATAAAAAGAATAAACCAGTGTCTTTCCATTTAGTTAAAAAATACATCATATTTCAGCAAGCATAATACCATGTAAAGTTAATGATATAGCATCAAACATTATATACATATTTATTACCTATGGGCCAGAGCTATTTAAGTATCATTTGGGGGACTATATACCAGTGTACTTCACTTAAACTAAATAATACGTCCACATTTCTATAA